>NC_138299.1:99485000-99667500 GCF_965601325.2 Salmo salar | reverse complement strand
CCTTTGGTTTTCTGCTGTTACCATGGTGAGCTGAGCCTATTGAAAGTTTCTAGAACATCTGTTAGTTATGGGCAAATGTTCTCATTAAACAAAAAAACTGTCCAGTCATGGTGATGATTAAAGATTGTTTGTATAGAACGTTCGTCATGAACATTCTTAGAACACATTTAGTTCAGTTCTTTAAAGGTTCCTATAATGTTTCATTGGGTTGTGGGAACAGTTGGTGAGAATAATGTGGGGACATCACAAAATATATGTTCCCAAAACACAAAAAAAAGGTCCAGTTTCTTTTAGGGTTAAAAAAAACACTCACCTGACATTACAAGAACGATAGATTTGTTTTTTTACCATGTCAGCTCGGGGATTCGATCTTGCAACCTTTCGGGTACTAGTCCAACGCTCTAACCACTAGGCTACCTGCCGCCCCTACACTCTAACCACTAGGCTACCTGCCGCCCCTACACTCTAACCTCTAGGCTACCTGCCGCCCCTACACTCTAACCTCTAGGCTACCTGCCGCCCCTACACTCTAACCACTAGGCTACCTGCCGCCCCTCCTCTCTAACCACTAGGCTACCTGCCGCCCCTCCTCTCTAACCACTAGGCTACCTGCCGCCCCTCCACTCTAACCTCTAGGCTACCTGCCGCCCCTCCACTCTAACCACTAGGCTACCAGCCGCCCCTACACTCTAACCACTAGGCTACCTGCCGCCCCTACACTCTAACCACTAGGCTACCTGCCGCCCCTACACTCTAACCACTAGGCTACCTGCCGCCCCTCCACTGTAACCACTAGGCTACCAGCCGTATTCAACACTATGAGTGCTGATCTTGGATCACTTTATTTGGCGAAAACCTTTTCTTCTTGGTATGTAGTGTTTTCAGCGGTGACATCCGCCCACGGTTGGCTCCACGTGAATTAAAAAAATGTGTGTGTGTATGTGTATATATATATTTAACCATGTAGGCCAGTTGAGAACAAGTTCTCATTTACAACTGCGACCTGGCCAAGATAAAGCAAAGCAGTGCGACACAAACAACAACACAGAGTTACACATGGAATAAACAAGTGTACAGTCAATAACACAATAGAAAAAAAGAAAGTGTATATATACAGTGTGTGCAAATGGCATGAGGAGGTAAGGCAATAAATAGGCCATAGTAGCAAAGTAATTACAATTTAGCAGATTAACACTGGAGTGATAGATGATGATGAGCAGATGATGGTGTGTAAGTAGTGATACTGGTTTTCGAAAGCGTTGATTATTATTGACATATGCTGATATCCCCTTTATCTTTTCTAAATAATCTTTCAAGTAAAAAAATATTACACCAACTGTAGCAGTTTGGCACAGATCCATACACTGTGTGTGCCTCCAGTTGGCTGGCACACAGGTGGTCAGAGCACGCTAGATAGCTAATTAGCACTGATGGCTGCCTACGTCTTCCATAAGCAACTAATGTAACATGGAGTTATCATTGTGTTGGTACACTAACCCTATAAAGATGTTTAGTAATTTAACCTTTTGCTAATATGAAAGATACAATCCTTATGTTTCCCGAAACCGTACCCACCAATCAGGTCTTTATGGTAGAGAGGCCAGACGGAAGCCACTCCTCAGGAAAAGGCACATGACAGCCCGCTTGGAGTTTGCCAAAAGGCATCTAAAGGACTCTCAGACCCTGAGAAACAAGATTCTCTGGTCTGATGAAACCAAGATTGAACTCTTTGGCCTGAATGCCAAGCGTCATGTCTAGAGGAAACCTGGCACCATTGCTACGGTGAAGCATGGTGGTGGCAGCATTATGCTGTGGGGATGTTTTTCAGCGGCAGGGACTGAGAGACTAGTCAGGATCGAGGGAAAGATGAATGGAGCAAAGTACAGAGAAATCATTGATGAAAACCTGCTTCAGAGCGCTCAGGACCTCAGACTGGGGCAAAGGTTCACCTTCCAACAGGACAACGACCCTAAGAACACAGCCAAGACCACGCAGGAGTGGCTTCGGGACAGAGCTTGAGAGGATCTGCAGTGAAGAATGGGAGAAACTCCCCAAATACCAGGTGTGCCAAGCTTGTAGCGTTATACCCAAGAAGACTCAAGGCTGTAATCGCTGCCAAAGGTGTTTCAACAAAGTACTGAGTAAAGGGTCTGAATACTTATGTAAATGTGATATTTCAGTTTTTTATTTGTAATACATTTGCAAAAATGTCTAAAATCCTGTTTTTGCTTTGTCATTATGGGGTATTATGTGTAGATTGATGAGGGGGAAAAATCAATTTTAATAAATGTTATAAGGCTGTAACGTATCAAAATGAGGAAAAAAGTAAAGTGGTCTGAATACTTTCCGAATGCACTGTATCTGAGCCTCAATTATTTATTTGTTTAAGAATATGGTTAAAGAATTATGTGGGATGAACCTGTTATCTCCAGATCTGCAGCAAGATTACTAACCCTCTCCGCCAGGGGTTGGATAGCTGTGGCCTTGTGGATGTTCAGTAAAATAGGGTCAAATCGGGACACAAAAAACACTTTTTCTGGAGTTCTTGAAATTTCCACCATCCTCTTCATCTTCTGTGTACTTGTAACACTGTATTTTATCATTGTCTTTCTTCATCACGTGTTGAAAGTCTTATGAAATGTTCTCAATTTTGAAATTGAGAAATGGTCGAGTTGTTTTCTTATTTAGTTTTAAGGTTCTGAGTTTGTATTTAAGAATTATTTAAATACAAGTTATTTAAAGGAAACCCTATCAAACTAAAATCACATTACATAAGACGTTCAACACGTGATGAAGAAAGGAGTACAGAGATAAGAGAGAGTAAAGGGGTGAGGACCGCTGCAAAGCCAAGTGTACAGAGAGAGATAGAGAGTAAAGGGATCAGAGGAAAAGTCAAAATGTATACACACTGACAGACAGAGGAGAGAAAGAGAGAAGAGAAGCATTACCACTCCTTACTGCATCCAGCCAATACTCTTGGGTAGTACATATAGGCTGAGCACGACAGACAAAGGCTCCTCCAACATGCCTTTTAATTTATTTAAAGCTGCATTTCGCTCCGTCCTTTAAGTTCCACCCATGAAAGAGAGAACTGCCGTCCCCTTGTTGAGTGAAACGTGAGGAATGGGAGCACTGCAGTTACTCTGTCTGGACCCCCCCACCCCCTCTCCTCCTGCTCCAATCCTCCATGCCTTCACTGTCTGATGAAAACCTCATCTCCAGAACACAAAGTTTTCAGGAAATATTTTCACATTAACGAACGTACAATTATGAAACTTCCGAAGCTATTTTGAATTACATTTCTTGGTCCTAGAGTCATGAAATGTTCAGAATAGATTGAGTTGAGTTACTGCTTTCAATAAATATAAATGAAAATGGGCAAAAATGGAGATACCAGGTTTAATCAGACAGCGACATGCAAACTGTTCAACAGCTCCAATTGTCAAAGGGATGTGCTTAAAAAATACACTTCCCTTCCACTGTTTAAGATATGCAGCATAAAGCTGGGTCGTGTTCATTAGGCGCCAAATGGAAGAATACAGACTGAAACAAGGAGGGACTCCCTGGACTTGTCCGATAAGAAACACCCATTTCCGTAGCAAAACTAATTAAATTGTTTTCCGTTGTGTGCCCTAATGAACACGACCCTACTCTTTCCAGACCCACTCAGGCTTCAGTAATAAACGGATGGAGCAGGCAGGGGAAAGCCCAGAGAGACAACAGAACATGTAAACAAAGCAAAAACCCAGAAGCAGAAGACAGGCAACACTGACTGAAGGATGCCTCAGGCATCAGAGAGGCTCATCTAGTTGCGGATTGGAAATCGAAATGCCTTTTTTTTATGATTAGATTTTAATTTGTGTGTTGTGCCTTTAGCTCCCCAGCCCCCAACAAGAAAATGAAAAAATGAATAAAGATTTGGTCACAAAAAAAAGAAAGGTCAATGGTTAAATAGGGTAACGCAACATGATATCATAGGAAAATGTAATCCTGCCATGTTTTTGCAAAAAGGTAAAATGTTTTTCTCAATACATTGCAGTCAATGGGAAAAGATGTCACAGGGATGATCTTTTTCCTGTTTATATGATGTATGTCTGTCTCTCTCTCTACCTCATCTTTATCCAACCCTCATTCTCTTCTCACTCCCTCCTTCTCTCACCCTCCATCCCTCTCTCCCCCTTCCTCCCTCACTCCCCATCCCTCCTTCACTCTCATCTCTCTCTCCCCCTTCTCTCTCTCCCTCCCCTCTCCCCTCTCTCTCTCACCTCGTCTGGCAATAGACTCTCTCTCCCTTCTCTCTCTCTCTCTCCCTCCTCCCCTTCCATTCTTGCTCCCTCCTTTTTTCCCTCCCTCCCTCCCTCTCCTCCCCCTCTTTCCCCATCCCTCCTTCACCCTCTCCCCACCTCCCTCTCTCCCACCTCTTGTCTGGCAATTGACTCTCTCTCCCTTCTCTCTCTCCTCCCCCCTCTATTCTCTCTCCCTCCTTTCCCTGCCTCTCCCTCATCTCTCTCTCGCCCTCCCACATACAGGCCGACAGATGGACAGACAGACAGACAAACAGGCTGGCAGGCAGACAGTTAAAATGACTAATTTCACAGTGAGCTAAGACGCTAATATTTGTGTAAACTTTACATAGTTGCCTTCTGTGGGTGTCACTGAGTAGGCTAATACCCCATTTAATGGGTGCCCACTCCATAGGTAAGGCTATACAGTGCATATACAGGATGTATGCCCCCAATGCAATTATGCAGTCTAATAAATCCACAGTGGGATTTGAACAGTTTTTTTGTCTGTTTATTGTAAAATGTATAAATTATTGTATTTGTAAGTTATAACAACATTCCAACCTTATTTATCATTATCTAGTCCAAATTCCACTATTGTGGCTAATCCTTATTGTGTCAAGCTTCTCACAGGTGCAGCTGGTCACCTGACTGACTGGCATATCTATAAGAAACTATTTACCACTTGTGCACTCTAAAGATCCAAGAGTCGATTTTTGTTTGTTTGGGGGATGTCCGGTTTTAAAATAGTATTTTTTTTCCAGCATCTTACAAACACTGTCAGCAGCGCCTCTAGTTTCCTCCTTGAACCGACTCCGAGCTGGAGTAGTTCGTTTCACCCATCAGGCCCTCCGCCGTTTGAGAGAGATGAATGTGCTGCCAACAGACACATCCGGGAGGAAAATCCGGTTGGCGCAAGCGAACCAAATGATTCCACTCGTTTGGACAGAGGGCAGGTGCTATTAAAACTCAGTCAGATCAAGAATATAAGCGTTCTGAACTTTGATCAACGCTGGGAGCAATATTTGGTTGTTAGGGAAAATGTATGGGAATAAAAAGTACATACATTTCTTTAGGAATGCAGTGAAGTAAAAGTTGTCAAAAATATAAATAGTAAAGTACTACTTAAGTAGCGCTTTAAAGTATTTTTACTTAAGTACTTTACACCACTCCCTAGTTGGCTTGTTGTGTGTTCTATGCCAGAGAAATATTCCCCTCGAGGCACATTTAAAGTTACGAGTGCCAAAGGAAGGGAAACCTGCATTCTGACAAGCAGTTGATGCACAACCATTCACGCAATCGCGGGGAAAAAAGACGTTTTGATGGCCTTTGTTAAAAAGTGGGGTTTCCCAGCTTTCCACTACGTTATTTCTCAACTCCTAAATATGCGCGAATTACACCATTTTAAACCCGGAGTTTTTAGCAGCGTCGTTTTTATGCGCGTTACCACTTGCAATTGGCTGTGAGTGTGTAGGGGATAGTAGGGCTAAATGTAACATGGGTCAATTGTAGGGTAACATGGGGTAAAACGCCAGCTTCCCTCCCAAAAATGTTTGGGGGAGTGACTTAAAAAATTGTGATGAGACAGGTGACATTTTTTGTTGAGCAAGAGTAATGGCAACCAGGGAAAGTGTTGGGGGGGAAATGGTGACATTCAGTGGTTTCTGTGAGAAGTACAGGCAGTGAACCTATTACCCTAACAGGTAGACCTACCTAATATTCACTGTGTTTATGCAGGTTTTTTGGGGGACATAAATTCATCATTAGGATGCTAACTAGTTAAAAGATACAATTTGGGATCTAGCTAATGATTAGCCCAATAAGGTAAATGCAGATAGGCAACCCCATGCTTCAGCCTATTTATTTATAGCTACTATGCTGCATCAGTTAGGCTACAGGAGATGATGGTTCTTGCTAATAGCGTATCTGATAATATGGAACATGCACAGGCTATATACATGGTTAAAATATGTAAATTAACTTTAACAAAGAATTGTACCAGTATGTTATTGGGGTTATTTCTGGAGGTGGAAATTATATTTTAGATGGTGTCAGTATCATTTTAATTTCATTCATTTTGGAGTTGAATTGAATGAGTAGTTACTATGTGGAGATTGGTATGTATCTTCTTCCCCCAGGGAACAACAGGGTCAGACTGCAGTACTGGGAGCAGGTGTAATACTGCTCTTTGCAAGTAGAGCATGCTACAACCTGGCTCTCCTCATACTGTCCCAAAATCACAGAGTGGAGTCCAGACAACATCTCTGACCAGGTAAAGAGCTTCATTCATATAGTTAACATACAACAGTGGAGGCTGGTGGGATGAGCTGTAAGAAGGACGGGCTCATTGTAATGGCTGGAATGGAATTAATGGTACGGTATCAAACATATGGAAACCACGTTTGACTCCGTTCCATTTATTCCATTCCAGCCATTATAATGAGCACATCCTCCTATAGCTCCTCCCACTAGCCTCCACTGAATTACAAAATGGTTTAAATTGATTCAGCGACATCGGCAAGATGTCACTGAGAAAACGGTCAGTATTTTCAAGGGGAGACAGACTCTAATGATGCATAATAAGTAGTTATTTGGGATGCAAGGTCATTTTTAGACAAGTTAATTCTGTGCAGTCCGTCTGCAATGTACATAACACAGTTCTTGTCTTTCCTCAGGCTGACCTGCGTAGTGAACTGGGAGACAGGATGTTACTTGGCGTTCAGGGCAATTCTCTTGATATGGGAGCTGCTTCCCACCAGCCTCCTCATCCTCATCTTCAGAGTCCTCCGACCGCCTCAAGAAGATGTTAATTTCTGTTCTCATGCTGACCAAATAACAGCAGCTAACCCCATGCTGACCAAATAACAGCAGCTAACCCCATGCTGACTAAATAACAGCAGCTAGCCCCATGCTGACCAAATAACAGCAGCTAGCCCCATGCTGACCAAATAACAGCAGCTAACCCCATGCTGACTAAATAACAGCAGCTAACCCCATGCTGACCAAATAACAGCAGCTAACCCCATGCTGACTAAATAACAGCAGCTAACCCCATGCTGACCAAATAACAGCAGCTAGCCCCATGCTGACTAAATAACAGCAGCTAACCCCATGCTGACCAAATAACAGCAGCTAGCCCCATGCTGACCAAATAACAGCAGCTAACCCCATGCTGACCAAATAACAGCAGCTAACCCCATGCTGACCAAATAACAGCAGCTAACCCCATGCTGACCAAATAACAGCAGCTAGCCCCATGCTGACCAAATAACAGCAGCTAGCCCCATGCTGACTAAATAACAGCAGCTAGCCCCATGCTGACCAAATAACAGCAGCTAGCCCCATGCTGACCAAATAACAGCAGCTAGCCCCATGCTGACCAAATAACAGCAGCTAACCCCATGCTGACCAAATAACAGCAGCTAACCCCATGCTGACCAAATAACAGCAGCTAACCCCATGCCGACGTGCTTCTTCCCTCTGTCGCAGGGCTGCAATATGCCCGTCAGCAACAGAGTACCGCGGCCGTACTTCTTTGATGACCCAGCAGGGGAAGACGCTGACTCAGGTGTTCCTTGGGTCAACCAGCTCACATCCACACTGAAGGTAATAAACTGTCTCAATGATGCCTTGGAACTTGGACATTGAGACAACACCTCTTGTCTTCGACCAGTAACCCTCCTGACCAGAACCAACACCACAGAACTAACATGACCCTCTATCTGACATGGTGCACAATACAGGGTAGAGGATGCCATTTTGGACACACCCTGATGCTGTCTGTATGCAGTGAAATGTTAAAGTGCTCTCTCTCAGGTTTCTGACCACTCACAGCTGCAGACAGTCAATACCTCATTCCAATAGACAAATAAACAAACCTATCAAAACGTCCTCACTGAAGAGTCACTATGCAACTTTTATGATGAGACAACTCCAAAGTCTCGTTTTATTTTTTATTCCTTTGATTGGTCACAATGTGTTTGTCAACTGACCGGTGTATTCATTAGCTTGATTGTGCCATTTCATGTCAACTCCTTGTCCCGGTCAAATGTTTGGCTTGACAATGAACAACAGAGTTGGCAAGAGGACAAACACTGATACTCAGGCTATATTCATTCCACTACGGAAAGTATTGTTACCTACTTGCTAAAAGACAGTAACGTCGGTATGACCACTTCCATAAGTAATGGAGCCAACAGTAGATTAGTTTGTCATTTTCTGTGATAGTTTACTTCAATGTACTAACTTATTTAATCAGATATCACCTGTTGTTTTAGCATTTATGGACCAAATACCTCTTCCTTCTCACCGGCATCCATTTTATACGGGAATTTTCTAGGGGCTTTATAACTTAAACGGAATATACTGAGATCGGTGTTAATCTTGTAATTACAATGCGTCTCAACACATCAAATGTGAATGGAAATTCTGAAGTGGACCTATTCTTCTAGGTTGGTGTGCCTTTCTGCAGTTTAGGGCTGGATTCAAGCCATACAGTCGCTGAAGATCCGCGTTAAAATGAAGGCAATTTCCATTTGAGCCGACATACGCAGCATCTACCGTGAAAGCAGTCTCTGCGACTGCGGGAACATTGCCTTTTGTCAAATCGCGCTACAAAGCGGTTCGACAGTGCTACGGATTGATTGAATAGAGCCCCTACACTACCACTATAGTAAGTGTGAAATATTAAGAGGGGAAACACAGAGGCGAGTACAGTCCACCAGCTGAGTACAGTTCGTGTTGGTTTGTCTTTCCTAGACAGCAGAGATTAATATTCCTGATAGTGAACCCATCCATGTAGTACATCCCAACAAAGACATGCACGCCGAGCTCAGATAACAGCAACGTTTCATTTCAATGGTTTATTCTGCAGTATGTACAGATCATCCTAGTAAAACTATTTTTACAGTATGTACAGGTTAAATCAACCCACTTTCTTATTAAGTTATAATGCTCACGTCCTGCAGCAAAGTCCTGATATCCCAGAGAAGGTATTAAATCGTCCATCACTAGGGACGCTATGGCTACACCCCATTCCCTAGATAGTGCACTAGTTGACCAGAGACCTATGCACTACATAGGTAATAGGGTACCATTACAGACAAAGCCAGATTGAAATTTAACATTGCTTCCTTTAACTCAATGGGTCAGACCTCCCTGTAACACGGTCTGACAAGCTGGACAATAAGGAGGATCAATTTTACAGTCAAGGGGGGAAAAAAATTAAAAATTCAACCTTTCACAGTTGGAAGGACAAGTACCAGTGACCTGAGATATAAAAACAATGTTCACTTTGTTGTCACTGAACAAGAACTCAGGCCAGGTGTGTATTTGAAGAAGTCCGGTCTCAGGCCAGGTGTGTATTTGAAGAAGTCCGGTCTCAGACCAGGTGTGTATTTGAAGAAGTCCGGTCTCAGGCCAGGTGTGTATTTGAAGAAGTCCGGTCTCAGGCCAGGTGTGTATTTGAAGAAGTCCGGTCTCAGGCCAGGTGTGTATTTGAAGAAGTCCGGTCTCAGGCCAGGTGTGTATTTGAAGAAGTCCAGTCTGTGTGTTTGAATATGACTCCTCAGTATTGGGTAAACGGGGGGGGGGGGGGTACAAAACCTGCATATGGATCATAAGATGTCAGGCAGTAGAAAAAGAAAATATTCTTGCTTTTATGTGTTCCAACAACAACAAAAAGGTTGTGGAACAACAAGTTGTTCCTTCCTCCTATCTCTTGGCTGTCTGAGTTTAAACAACACAAAACAGAGCCAGGAGGGGGGAAAGGAGAGAAATAAAATACAGCTATAATTATGAATTGGTCATCAAATGTATTGATTGATAAGTCAGTTCCCAGAATGCACCAGTAGGCATGTTTTAGTGGTCAGGAGGAGGGGGTGTGGTCTCGAGTTTGTGGAGACGACGGCGCCTCAGCTCTGAAGGGTTGGGCTCTCCGACTTCCTCTCCATCTCCATCCCTCTGGTCTTCACTGTCGCCCAACGTGGTAGAGTCTGGCTGGGAGAAACCTGTGGCCCCATTCACAGCTTCAGGTTCAGCGGCTGGAGAGAAGAGACATAGGAGCAAAACTAAAGTGAGAAAATGTGTCTACAGTGTAAAAAATGCCGCTTCAAAATCCCACGAACGGCTAGGCCGGATTCCTAACTGAATAATTCTTTCACAATATCCGTCAGTCAATAGAAAGACTTACCCGACAGTCATTCTCCTGGGTTTCTGCACTAGTGGAGACTTAGTGCCTTTGGAAAGTATTCAGACCCCTTGACATTTTCCAATTTCTTTTTTATAAATTAGCGAAATTTTCTAAAAGCCCGTTTTCGCTTTGTCATTATGGGGTATTGTGTGTAGAAAAACGTTTTTCTTTTTTTCATCCATTTTAGAAAAAGGCTGTAACATAACAAAATGTGGAAAAAGTCAAGAATGCACTGCACCTGTACTGCTCTGAGAGTCTTTCTCCTGGGTCTCTGCACTAGTGGAGGGAGGAGATGACTCACTGGCCTCGCCAGCAGCACTGCTGGTTTCTGACTGAGGAGGACTGAGGAGCAAAGGAGTAGTATGATAATCACATGCTAAACAATAAGGGAAATGTTGACCCACTAAAAAAAGATGTGGTTTTCCCCATATAAAAATGAAAACAAGGCATCATTACATGAGTGTGGCGACGGTAGTGAGGTATTGGTCGATGTTGAGCATGGCAGCGTCCAGTAGAGTGTGGATGTTGTGGAGACACTGCAGTCTGGCCTCCAGGCCTCTACGGCCCTCCTGCTCCAGCTCCCTCAGCTCAGCCTCTGACATGGTGGACAGGGCCGGGGGAGGAGGGGGCATGGATGACACTGGGACAGAGTACACAGCGTAACAAGGTTATTCAAGATGCCAGCCTTACAGATTTGTGAACAGCCCTCCCCACGGCAACTTGGTAAATAAGAACAAATTTGTTGCTTGAAATGTTGAAAATGGTGGCCCATCTACAGTATATCGTGATGGAGGCTTCATTTTTAAGTGAAGGAATAAAAATGACTCCAGCTCTTACCAAACGGTGGAGGTGGTGGTGGCATAGTCAGCCATGGAGCCGAGGGGAACGGTGGGGGAGGGAAAGAGGGGAAGGGGAACCCAGGCATAGGGCCTCCTGGAGCAGGAGCAGCACCGACTGTACTGGCCCCAGTGGTGCCTGAGTCACACAAAGAGAAATTATGACTTCAATGTTCACAGAATGTTAGGATGGACACTTTAGGGCTGTTCTCCCAGACACAGGGGAAGTCTAATCCTGGACCAAAAAGCATGCTCAATTGAGAATCTCTATTGAACGTGCCGTTTCGTCATCTAGGTCCGGGAAACTACCTCTTCAATTGGTTAATAGCTAGCTATTATACTAGAATGTCAAAATGCCAGTCTAAGTCCCAGAGAGGAGAAACGACACTCACCAGCTCCCTGAGTCTGAGCTGCCTCTGGGGCCCCAGCAGCACCAGCAGGGGGGGCCGCTCCAGGGAAGGGGCCCCAGAAAGGAAACAGCCCTGGGGGGAAGTGGGGCATCATTCCAGGGCCAACTAGAGACAAGAGGGAGACGCATGTCAGTCAGCTGCTTGGGAGTCAACCCAGTTTATATCTAGTAACTTAATGAAACTATTACTAGGTTCCTATAAGATGCCTAGTCATTTCCTGAAACCATTACTAGGTTACTAATCAGATACCTAGTAACTTCCTTAAACCATTACTAGGTTAGTATCAGATACCTAGTAACGTCCTGAAACCATTACTAGGTTACTATCAGATACCGTAAAAACCTTTGTTTCATGCATGTTAACATTAGATGCCTCCTCCCTAAGTTTGTTCTAGTCACTGCCCTAGCACACTCTGCCAACCCGGATGTCCTAGCCGTGTCTGAATCCTGGCTTAGGAAGACCACCAAAAACCCTGAAATGTCCATCCCTAACTATAAAATTTTCCGACAAGATAGAACTGTCAAAGGGGGCGGAGTTGCAATCTACTGCAGGGATAGCCTGCAGAGTTCTGTCTTACTAACCTGGTCTGTACCCAAACAATTCGAGCTTCTACTTTTAAAAATCCACCTCTCTAGAAACAAGTCTCTTACTGTTGCCGCTTGCTATAGACAACCTTCTGCCCCCAGCTGTGCCCTGGACACCATATGTGAATTGATTGCCCCCCATCTATTGGGGAAACTACAACTCATCCAGAACGCCGCAGCCCGTCTGGTGTTCAACCTTCCCAAGTTCTCTCACGTCACCCCGCTCCTCCGCTCTCTCCACTGGCTTCCAGTTGAAGCTCGCATCCGCTACAAGACCATGGTGATTGCCTCCATACCTTCAGGCTCTGATCAGGCCCTACACCCAAACAAGGGCACTGCGTTCATCCACCTCTGGCCTGCTGGCCCCCCTACCTCTGAGGAAGCACAGTTCCCGCTCAGCCCAGTCAAAACTGTTCGCTGCTCTGGCACCCCAATGGTGGAACAAGCTCCCTCACGACGCCAGGACAGCGGAGTCAATCACCACCTTCCGGAGACACCTGAAACCCCACCTCTTTAAGGAATACCTAGGATAGGATAAAGTAATCCTTCTAACCCCCCCTCCCCCTTAAAAGATTTAGATGCACTATTGTAAAGTGGTTGTTCCACTGGATATCATAAGGTGAATGCACCAATTTGTAAGTCGCTCTGGATAAGAGCGTCTGCTAAATGACTTAAATGTAAATGTAATGTAATCTATCTTCAGAGCTCGTGTTGCTAGGTGACCTAAACTGGGACATGCTTAACACCTCGGCCATCCTACAATCTAAGCTTGATGCCCTCAATCTCAAAGAAATGATCAATGAACCTACCAGGTACAACCCCAAATCCGTAAACACAGGCACCCTCATAGATGTCATCCTAACTAACTTGCCCTCCAAATACACCTCTGCTGTTTTCAATCAAGATCACTGCCTTATTGCCTGCATCTGTAATGGGTCTGCGACCAAATGACCACCCCTCATCACTGTCAAACGCTCCCTAAAACACTTCAGCGAGCAAGCCTTTCTAATCGACCTGGCCCGGGTATCCTGGAATGATATTGACCTCATCCCGTCAATAGAGGATACCTGGTCATTCTTTAAAAGTACTTTCCTCACCATCTTAAATAAGCATGCCCCATACATAAAATGTAGAACCAGGAACAGATATAGCCCTTTGTTCACTCCAGACCTGACTGCGCTTGACCAGCACAAAAACATCCTGTGGCATACTGCATTAGTATCGAATAGCCCCCGCAATATGCAACTTTCCAGGGAACTTAGGAACCAATATACACAGGCAGTTAGGAAAGCAAAGGCTAGCTTTTTCAAACAGAAATTTGCGTCCTGTAGCACTAATTCCCAAAAGTTCTGGGACACTGTAAAGTCCATGGAGAATATGAGCACCTCCTCCCAGCTGCACACTGCACTGAGGCTAGGAAACACTCACCACCGATAAACCCGCGATAATTGAGAACTTCAATAAGCATTTTTCTACAGATGGCCATGCTTTCCACCTGGCTACCCCTACCCCGGTCAACAGCCCTGCACCCCTCACTGCAACTTGCCCAAGCCTCCCCACTTCTCCTTCACCCAAATCCAGATAGCTGATGTTCTGAAAGAGCTGCAAAATCTGGACCTCTACAAATTAGCAGGGCTAGACACTCTGGACCCTCTCTTCCTAAAATTATCCACCGAAATTGTTGCAACCCTTATTACTAGCTTGTTCAAGAGATCCCCAAAGATTGGAAAGCTGCCGCAGTCATCCCCTTTTTCAAAGGGGGAGACACTCTAGACCAAAACTGCTACAGACCTATATCTATCCTACCCTAATGTCTATCCTCCCTTAAGGTCTTCGAAAGCTAAGTTAAAACAAACAGATCACCGACCATTTCAAATCCCACCATACCTTCTCCGCTATGCAATCTGGTTTCCGAGCCGGTCACGGGTGCACCTCAGCCATGCTCAATGTCCTAAACGACATCATAACCGCCATCGATAAAAGACAATACTGTGCAGCTGTATTCATCGACCTGGCCAAGGCTTTCGACTCTGTCAATCACCACATTCTTATCGGCAGACTGTACAGCCTTGATTTCTCAAATGACTGCCTCGCCTGGTTCACAAACTACTTCTCAGACAGAATTCAGTGTGTCAAATCGGAGGGTCTGTTGTCCGGACCTCTGGCAGTCTATGGGAGTGCCATAGGGTTCAACCCTCAGGCCGACTCTTTTCTCTGTATGCATCAATGATATCGGTCCTGCTGCTGGTGATTCTCTGATCCACCTCTACGCAGACGACACCATTCTGTATACTTCTGGCCCTTCTTTAGACACTGTGTTAACTAACCTCCAGACGAGCTTCAATGCCATACAACTCCTTCCATGGTCTCCAACTGCTCTTAAATGCAAGCAAAACTAAATGCATGCTCTTCAACCGATCGCTGCCCACACCTACCCACCCGTCCAGCATCACTACTCTGGACGGTTCTGACTTAGAATATGTGGACAACTACAAATACCTAGGTGTCTGGTTAGACTGTAAACTCTCATTCCAGACTCACATTTAGCATCTCCAATCCAAAATTAAATCTAGAATCGGCTTCCTATTTTGCAACAAAGCATCCTTCACTCACGCTGCTAAACATACCCTTGTAAAACTGACTATCTAACCGATCCTTGACTTTGGCGATGTCATTTATAAAATAGCCTCTAACACTCTACTCAGCAAATTGGATGCAGTCTATCACAATTTGTCACCAAAGCCCCATATACTACCCACCACTGCGACCTGTATGCTCTCGTTGGCTGGCCCTCGCTTCATATCCGTTGCCAAACCCACTGGCTCCACGTCATCTATAGTTGTTGCTAGGTAAAGCCCTGCCTTCTCAGCTCACTGGTCACCATGCAGCACCCACCCGCAGCACACGCTCCAGCAGGTATATCTCACTGGTCACCTCCAAAGCCAATTCCTCCTTCGGCCGCCTTTCCTTCCAGTTCTCTGCTGCCAATGACTGGAACGAACTGCAAAAATCACTGAAGCTGCAGACTCATATCTCCCTCACTAGCTTTAAGCACCAGCTGTCAGAGCAGCTCACAGATCACTGCACCTGTACATAGCCCATCTGTAAATAGCGCATTCAACTACCTCATCACCATTATTTTGCTCCTTTGCACCCCAGTACCGCTACTTGCACATTCATCTTCTGCACATCTATCACTCCAGTGTTTAATTTGCCATACTGTAATAATTTCGCCACTATGGCCTATTTATTGCATCACCCCCCTTATCCTACCTCATTTGCACACACTGTATATAGACTTTATTGTATTATTGACTGTATGTTTGTTTATTCCATGTGTAACTCTGTGTTGTTGTATGTGTCACACTGCTTTGCTTTATCTTGGCCAGGTCGCCGTTGTAAATGAGAACTTGTTCTCAACTGGCCTACCTGGTTAAATAAAGGTGAAATAAATAAAATAATACACAGTAACTTTTTGAAACCATTACTAGGTTACTATCAGATACACTACATGGCCAAAGGTATGTGAACATCCCTTCAAATTTGTGGATTCGGCTATTTCAGCCTCACCTGTTGCTGACAGGTGTATAAAGTCGAGCACACAGGCATGCAATCTCCATAGACAAATATTGGCAGTAGAATGGCCTTACTGAAGAGCTCAGCGACCTTCAATGTGGCACAGTCAACTGTAAGTGCTGTTATTGTGAAGTGGAAACGTCTAGGAGCAACAATGGCTCAGCTGCAAAGTGGTAGGCCACACAAGCTCACAGAACAGGACCGCAGAGTGCTTAAGCACGTAACAATCATCTGTTCTCGGTTGCAACACTCACTACAGAGTTCCAAACTGTCTCTGGAAGCAACGTCAGCACAAGAACTGTTCGTCTGGAGCTTCATGAAATGGGTTTCCATGGCCGAGCAGCCACACAAAAGCCTAAGATCACCATGCGCAATGCCAAGAGTTGGCTGGAGTGGTGTAAAGCTCGCTGCCATTGGACTCTGGAGCAGTGGAAATGCGTTCTCTGGAGTGATTAATCACACTTCACCATCTAGCAGTCCGACATCAAATATGGGTTTGGCGGATGCCAGGAGAACGCTACCTGCCCCAATGCATAGTGCCAACTGTAAAGTTTAGTGGAGAAGGAATAATGGTCTGGGGCTGTATTTTTATGGTTCAGGCTAGGCCCCTGAGTTCCAGTGAAGGGAAATCTTAACGCTACAGCATACAATGACATTCTAGACGATTCTGTGCTTCCAACTTTGTGGCAACAGGCCCTTTCCTGTTTCAGCATGAAAATGCCTCTGTGCACAAACAAGCGAGGCCCATACAAAAATGGTTTGTTGAGATCGATGTGGAAGAACTTGACAGGCCTGCACAGAGCCCTGACCTCAACCCCATCGAAAACCTTTGGGATGAATTGGAACACCGACTGCGATCCAAACCTAAGCACCCAACATCAGTGCCCGACCTCACTAATGCTCGTGGCTGAGTGGAAGCAAGTCCCTGCAGCAATGTTCCAACATCTAGTGGAAAACCTTCCCAGAAGAGTGGAGGCTGTTATAGCAGCAAAAGGGGGACCAACTCCATATTAATGCCCATGATATTGGAATGAGATGTTCAACAAGCAGGTGTCCACATACATACACTACATGTCCAAAAGTATGTATGTATGTATGTATATATACATACATACATACATACATACAATCATTACTAGGTTCCTATCAGATATCTAGTAATATCATAAAATCATTACTAGGTTCATATGAGATATCTAGTAACTTCCTGAAACAAGGGAACTTGTTAGGTATATATTAAAATATACTAATTGGCTGAAAGGAGCTGGCATAAAAATATACTGGTTTCATTTGAGGACAAAAATGTTGACAGCTGCGCCATACAGGTTGCAAAATAAATGGCAGAGATTTCGTTGTACCAATTCCATGGCACATGGATAAGAACTGGTGCAAAAAAAATTACACTTGATTCAACAATGAGTTTTTCCCAGTTAAACTATTATATAACATTCTTGCCACCAGCAGAATGATATTTGGGGCATACAATCTCAGCACTGTAGGTTTTGCTGCGAAGAGACAGAATCAATAGATCATTTATTCTGGTATTGCCCCTATGTAGCTTGTTTCTGGACACAGGTTAAGGAATGGTTAAAAACAATTCAAAAAATAAAATTGACAACATGCACTTCAAATTAACCTTGTAAATAGCAGGGTCAGGCGATCTGGAAAGCCATAGTCAGTCAATAAATAATATAATAACACAGCTCACAATCTGTGGATACTATACGATTAGAACGGTACATTTTTTTACGTAAAACATCACAGCACAATGGAAAAATATATGGCCCATGGAAACCAAACGAGGTGGTCTGTGGTGATAGGTGAGATGGGCTGAGAGAGGCTGTGGGGTGGGATTAAAGAGCTGATGTTTGGTAATGTATTATTGTTATGTGACTGCTTTATATATATATATATATATATATATATATATATATATATATATATATTATTTATTTATTTATTTATTTATTTATTATTTATATATATATATATATATATATATATATATATATATATATATATATATAAATAAATAAATAAAAAATATAAAATAAATAAATATAAATAAATAAATAAATATATATATATATATATATAGCAAAAAAGCTGACTTTTTTTTTTTTTAAAGATATTTGTCCTCCAAAGAGGGGTTAATAATTTAAAAAAATGTTGTTTTTTTTAAATCAATGAAACTACATTTGACAATGGGCGTGTTGTTCTGTGTGGTGCTACCCACCGTTCCCAGGTGGACCAGGGACAGGGGCGTTGGCAGGTGCTGCTGGGGCAGGAGGCTGGGCAGGGGCTGGGGCGGGAGGCTGGTTGGGGTTCGAGGCCCGGAGGACATCCATACGACATGTAGGACACGTCTGCTGTCTCTGGAACCAGGAACGAAGGCAACTGAGATACAAAATGAAGGAAAAGGTTAGTTAGCTACACAGAGAGGTGGTGACAAACAGTAGAAAACCAACAGGACCAGCCAATACAATAATGGGACAAAAATGGTGATGAAATGTATTCATATGGCTAGTCAAATATATATTTAAAAAAAAACATGAATCTTATTTTCTACTTTCTGATACCGTTCTGTCTAAAACAGAAATAGTCTAGATGTATCCATAAAATACCTTGCGTGGAAGATATGGTTGCAAGGAAGTTTCTTGGCTCCAGTCACCATTTCTTCACGACAGATGATACACACGTTGTCTGAAGCCAGCAGATCTTCAGGGGTGGCATCTGGGTAACTGAAGAGATACACAGAGTTAATAGACCATGGACTAGTCCACCGATGTTTATTAAAAAAAAAAAAAATCCTTAATGATGAATATGGTAAGAGGAATTATTTTTTTTCATTGTGGAATCACAAAATAAATAAAAAAACAGATGCATAGCACACTCACAGTGTATTCATGTTGCGGATGGCTCGCCGCGACATTATTGCATCCGTAACAGCTTTCTTGAACTGCCTAAAGAATAGAATCCAGAAATTCAAGCGTTCTAATGGTTACATCTGCCTCTAATAACAGCAAAACAATAGAGAAGACAATCTGTTGGCCGTGTAACATATGGAGTCTTCAGAGAGCCCTGGCTTCTAGGTCTAAGAATTTAGAATGGTATCTTTATTCTAGGGTTTAGAGTAGCGGTGTTGCTCACCTCATCGCCAGGTACATGGGCCGGATGGCGAATAGGGGGAAGGTGTGCACCTTTATCATGATGGTCATGAACGCCATGTACAGGAGGACCTTGATGAAACCTGGGGGGGAGATTTAATGTCTTAAACATCCCACTTCAGTGTATGTGTGTGATATACCACCGGGGTCTGTATCGCCCCTCCACACACACACACGTTCAAAAGTTTGGGGTCACTTGGCAAAAACATTTCTCAGGCTATTCCATGCAAGAAATTGCCAAGAAACTGAAGATCTGGTACAACGCTGTGTCCTACTCCCTTCACAGAACAGCGCAAACTGGCTCTAACCAAAAGAGAGAGAGAGAGTGGGAGGCCCTGGTGCACAACTGAGCAAGAGGACAAGTACATTAGGGTGTCTAGTTAGAGAAACAGACGCCTCACAAGTCCTCAACTGGCAGCTTTATTAAATAGTACCCACAAAACACCAGTCTCAATGTCAACAGTGAAGAGGCGACTCAAAGCCATCTCTCAGAGTGTGTTCTTTTTCTTTTTATTGGCCAGTTTGACATATGGCTTTTTCTTTGCAACTCTGCCTAGAATACCAGCATCCCAGAGTCGCCTCTTTACTGTTGACGTTGAGACTGGTGTTTTGCGGGTACTATTTAATGAAGCTGCCAGTTGAGGACTTGTGAGGCGTCTGTTTCTCAAACTAGACACTAATGTACTTGTCCTCTTGCTCAGTTGTGCACCGGGGCCTCCCACTCCTCTTTCTATTCTGGTTAGAAACAGTTTGCGCTGTTCTGTTAAGGGAGTAGTACACAGCGTTGTACAAGATCTTCAGTTTCTTGGCAAGTTCTCGCATGGAATAGCCTTCATTTCTCAGAACAAGAATAGACTAACGAATTTCACAAGAAAGTTATTTGTTTCTTGGCCACTTTGAGCCTGTAATTGAACCCACAAATGCTGATTCACCAGATACTCAACTAGTCTAAAGAAGGCCAGTTTTATTGCTACTTTAATTAGAACAACAGTTTTCAGTTGTGCCAACATAATTGCAAAAGCGTTTTTTTCTAATTATCAATTATCCTTTTAAAATTATACACTTGGATTAGCTAACACAACGTGCCAGTGGAACACAGGAGTGATGGTTGCTGATAAGGGGCCTCTGTACGCCTATGTAGATATTCCATAAACCAGCCGTTTCCAGCTACAATAGTCATTTACAACATTAACAATGTCTACACTGTATTTATGATCAATTTAATGTTATTTTAATGGACAAAAAAGTGCTTTTCTTTAAAAAATAAGGACATTTCTAAGTGACCATGTTCAATGAACATGCTTTTCATTCCCAGAAATGTGGCTTAATGTGGATCCAAGAAACTGGACCTTTAAAGTTGTACAGCAAGTGTAGAGTATATCTAGTGATACCGGTATCATACCAGTGTATAGTATATCTAGTGATACCGGTATCATACCAGTGTATAGTATATCTACTGATACAGGTATCATACCAGTGTAGAGTATATCTAGTGATACCGGTATCATGCCAGTGTAGAGTATATTTAGTGATACTGGTATCATACCAGTGTAGAGTATATTTAGTGATAAAGGTATCATACCAGTGAAGAGCTCTGTGTAGAGCATGTAGACTGCTTTGTTATCCCAGGGGTTGTCACTCTGGAGGTCGACAGTGTGGAGGGTGTACTTGATGAAGGTGGTGAGCACCATTGTCATCAGGATGGCATACTAAAACAACACAAGTTATTATTTTGGTATTTGAGAAGTGCGCTGAATTATTACCAACTGCTTAGATTCATCAAGTCAACAAATATTACTTAAAAAAATGTGGCAAGCATATACCAATAAAGCATCACATATGACTGAAATTCAAAAATAACAACGTATAGTTTTACAAACCTCAAATCCAAAGACCAGTTGGACAGAGGCGCCTCGTGTGATGATACTGTGACAGGCATGGTTGACAAACAGGAAGTCCAGGACTCCCAGCAACACCATCAGAGCTAGGTGAGAGATGCAATGATTTAGATAAGAAGACAGTCAGTGGGTTTCTGTCCATTCCTACCAGTCATTTTGACTAAACACACTAGTATAGGCCTTGAGGTTCTTGCCAAGATATGCCAGTTGTGTTATCAAGCTACAAGGTCGATGTTTCAGTTTAAATGGTGTGCATCCAGGACCAGGTGCAGCAGTCTGAAATATTTGCATATTAATTTAAGAAACACACTTGGTCCTAAAAACACCAGTTTCACATATCTGTGAATAAATCAGTAACACTCCAATAAGTAGTAACAATTACAGTACTGATATACACTGTAGGGTCTTTTAAAAGATAGCATAACCCATACTGTACTGTAAACCACTCTAGGGCCATGACAAGATATTGTAAATCACTGAGTGGTTCTTAAACACCTTGAAGAGATATAACCCATACTCACAGAACACCCTGAAGTGGAAGACCCAGGAAATATTAGGACTTCTCTCCATCTGAGTGAGAAAGTGGGGAAAACACCATCAGAACAGACAAGACATGAGCTTTCCTTTCACATCCATTGCCACTTTATGGATGGTAAACATGTTTAGGGTCAATGTCTTAACTATGTGAAATATCTATACAAATGTGTTTAACATGTAACAGCCTCTCACAAAGTCCACCCTGTCCTCAGCCAGCCAGTGGAAGCACTTGATGAAGAGCAGCAGGGTGAAGAGGCCTACGAAGCGGGGAGAGAAGTCATCTCTAAACACGGTAAAGGCCAGACACGTCTCTGTGACAGCATACCAGGATCGCTCTATCAGATGCTGAAGGGAGAGGAAGGTGAATATTAGTGATAACCTTACTATCATACTGACCCAACCTGTACTGGCTTTGACATTTTATTTTCAGATTTTCCTTTCTGGCATGAGTCTAGTAAATATGGTGAATGTGTAACCAAGACAGCACAGCTTGACTCAGTTGTGTGTAGAGGGTATGATGGTTGCAACACAGGCGTAAGCATTAACAGCATTACATTACATAGAAGTCCAGTGGTAGTTACTGAACAATACAGATATAGTACCCTAGCAAACCAAACAGGAGTAAACAAATACAGAAACAACATATCATTGGTTCATACCTCCATCTCTGCAGCTCTCAGCTGTCCGAAGAAGACTTTACGCATGAACTTTCCCAACAGGAACACCAACACAAACGCCTGGATGTACAACACCTGACAGAAAGAGGAGAGGGAGGGAAAGCCACGTTACAGACCATACATCTGATAAACATGTCAAACAAACAGGGGAAATGTAGAGAACTAGTGTGTACTCACTGCCATACTGGGGCTACTCTTGGTGAGGTAGACCACAGTGGGGTAGAACTGGTGTTTGAGCAAGTAGGCATGGGCAATCACTGCGCCAGTCAGAGCCAGACTGGTGGCAGTCACCAGGGCTGCACGCACCATTGTGCAGGCAATATCTACAGCGGTGTGATAGGAAGACAGGGCAACACCGTCAGGCAATCAGAACGTTGAGCAGGTTAGGACCTTGTCATTTCATAATCCTAGTAATCGTTAGTTAGCTAACGTTAGCTAGTTAAGAATGCAAGATTATAGTTGAAGGGTTGTGTAAACTAATCTGGCCTGGAAGGGACTGTTCTTTATTTGCATACCCAGCTAGTTTAGCTAACTACCTAGCTGTACTACTGTCACTGTAGTGCGAAACTAATTTGGACAACTAGCTAGCTACCTAGCTAACGTTAGCTACTCACGGATTCGATGACGTTTTCGCCACGGAATGCACTTGATGAGCTTATTCCAAAACGCCTTGATTGGGGCGTTCACTAGAATGACAAAATATGTCGGCTTCCTCAACTATATCACGACCAATTACGTCCCCATTCGTCAAGCATTTCGCTGTCTAAGTTGAACATTTATACCCCAGTCCTAAAGACGCCTTAGTCTCTCGGATACGTGTTTATCTTTGGCTTGCTCCTCCAAGTAGCCACCTCACTTCCGGGGAATTCCAAACTCGGTAACTAACCAGCGATTAAAGGGTTAGGGTGGAAACCGTTTACCTTAGAGCTGTGGCGCAACGAAGAAAATCAGTTGAATAGCAAGTTAACTGGCGTAGTATTCCAATATAAACTGACTCAACCTGCAGAATTTATGTCAGTGTTGTAGCTAATAGCTAGCTAACTAACGGTCCTCAATGGGAGCGCATGGGTTTTCACACCGGCGTACCCCGGTGGCGTTTTGCCATTTGATTTGCACCCTGGTGACTGTTAATAGACCATCTTTTAGTAGACATGCGGTAAAAAAAATACAAAAAATTAAACACGGACCAATAGATGAACAAGCAAATATTTTACCTATAGGGATCTGGCAAGTTGACTTCCTACCACCAATCAAATGATGGGTTTTATTAACCGTAATGACTGTAGTGTCGCAACCCTTACATTTCAGCATCATAAAAGTACACACCAATGCATGTTTTTTTCCCCATAGAAGTTGTCCTAACAGGCAAGCAGGGACAAAACCAGTCAAAAATAACACCTAAATAAAATGTAATTGTTGCCCATTACAAGTTTACTTTGTGCTAATGAAGTTGATCATATCAGAATGCCAGAAACTGTACCCTACACACCAAAACATACGTAGCCTCCACAGGATTCCCCCCCCCCCCCCCAAAATAAAGAGGGCACAAAATGGTTAATTAATGGAGTCACTTGAACATATATGAACAGAGATTCGACAAGCATCGTTGACATTGAGAACTTTCATCAATAAAGTCACCTGATGAGAAGTGTGATGTTCCTAGCTTGTCACTGTTCAAAGCATTGAGTAAATGAATCCACCATATCATATTTATTAGTTAGACATACTTTATTTAAGGCAGTAAATCAGTGTTTTTTTTTTTTCTAGCGATAGAAACTATAAAAAAAGTTAACATTTTGTTATGAGATCTGGGTCTAATAGTGAACATAATGATATCTATACCTTAAGATGGCAAGAAAGGACAGTTAGAGTAAAATCACAAGTAGTTTGACTGTGGTAAAGGCAGAGTAGTGATACATCATTTTCTTTTAACAGAAACATAGAAAGAAAATCATTACCAAACATTTTTATGCAAAAATCAGAAACAGTTAAGGTACATGCTTTCCAGTCCTACTACTCAATAGAAGCACATGGTTGGTAGTGATGACTCAGAGCAGTAGTTTGTCCAATATTTTGTGCCGCTACTCTGAATATTCTTCTGTCGGTTTTACGTCTATCTTCTGCTCTTTCTCAACATAATTCTGCTGCTCTGGGTTATAAATCCCTTCTGCTGTCAGATAGTGGAAACAGTTCAGCCTTTGAAGACCTGCTTTTGCTCATTAAACAATGCAAAAAAATTATACAGTTAAGTTTGAATTTTTTTTGTTGAAAGAATCTCCCAGCCTGGCGGGTAACCTTTAGGACACTGAAGAGAGGGGATTGAGAGTCTGGTCTTGGGGGGGGGGGGGGGGACCATTAGGACACTGAAGAGATGGGGTTGAGAGGAGAGCCCATTTGTGTCAGCACTTTATCCAGCCACTGCAGAGGGCCGTGAAGATGAACTTCTATCCAACAAGGGGTACTGGTGACATCTTGTCGGTGATACTCAGCTCCCCAGCCCTGTGGAGAGGGAGAAAGAGAGAAAGCTGGGTCATATTCACAAAAGGAAGTAAATGGTCAGAAAAGGAATGAAACTGCAAATTTTCCAATAAGAAATCCTCGTTTTCCATTGCACAATGTTATGCTACAATGTGCCCTAATGTTATTCTCAACACTGCAGATTTGCTCTTTCAATGAAACTAAGTTAAATGTCATTTCCACAAAAACTTTTGAGTCAATGGCCAAGATGATAAAAGCAGTGAATTGTAACATGGTACTGAAACTAGTAGAAACGTTCAAATCAAAATGTAATTGTATATCACCTTCACAAAGCTCATGCGGATGGTGCACATCTTGGTCAGTTCGTAGACAGCCTCAAAGCCATGGTTCACAGACTGGGCCAGTAGCTGAGCAAATTCCTGGTTGTTAAAGATCTTCAGACTGCAGCCACTAGGGATCTTGCACACCGTGGTGGGGTGGAAACCATGATGGTAGTTACAGTTCCGGCTCTGAACGAAGATACTGGTGTCACTCAGACACTCAGCATACACCTCACCTCCTACATAGTACAAGTGGACCCCTGAGGAGAGAAAGAATGAGAGTTACAACCCTGAACAAAGATACTGGTGTCACTCAGACATGCTGCATACACCGCCAACAGTACAGGTGGACCACTGGGGGGGCTGAGAGAGAGAGCAAGTAAAAGCTAAATACTAGTGTTTCAAGCTCCTACAGTAATACCTAGCTAAATGCTAGTGTTTCTAGCTCCAGAGTAATGATACCTAGCTAAATGCTAGTGTTTCTAGCGCCAACAGTAATACCTAAAAAAAAATAAACATCCATAAATTAAGAAATGCATGATTCAACAGAATATCATGCATGTTTTTCACCATTCCTTCCCCCACACTTTCTCTGAACCTCATATCCACTTAACTAATCTATTAATCTCAATGTATTGCCCTGCTCACCTTTGCCGATGTGGCGGCGTGTGTTCTCTATGGTTGAGTTACGGTTGACGTTGGAGAGCAACCCCAGGCAGAAGCGGTTCTTGTTGTTGGAGGGGTCGGTGAAGCCGTCCACCAGGACGCTGGTAGAAGAAGCATGGTAGGCCTCACCCACTCTGTTGTTCAACTCATAGTACACAATACTGCACCAGTGGCTCGGTTCCTCATACTCCACTGGCTGCACATCTACAGGGACAAGGTGGAGATGTTGTTCAACACAATACGGCACTAGTGGCTAGGTTTCTCATACTCCACATCTACAGGGATCCTTCTGTGTTGTAAAGATAAAGGTATGCGTAATCTTGAAAATGTACAATTTAATCTGATCAATTCATGAACGATGTGGTGCATTTGTTGTGCCCATTGCTCCTACTCTAGCAACAATTATGCCTGACGAGGCCAATGAAATCCACACCTCGCTGGGAGCCCAGCCTTCCACAGGTGACAGGCTTGAGGCTCGTATTCATTACTTAAATTATTCAGCTCGGTGTGAACACAAACGAGTCACGCTATTAAAAACACACTGGAAAACGTCAGTCTTACGTTGCGCCAACTAAACGGTCCCTTAGTGGTAGAGAGTGCTCACCCCCTGGACGCTGAAGTTTGTGATTAGGAAACATGAGAACCATACAAACAATTAGTTATTCTTCAAATTGCTTGGCCTGGCTATAGCAATAAGTAAGATGGCTAATGCGACCGAAATGACAAAGCCTAATGTAGCAGGAACAATTTTCACCTGCATGTAGAGTATTTATATTGTATTTATAGGAATTAGAAGATATTACATCTGTTCAAGGCTTATATGCCTTGCTCTTATGCCCTCTCCTGGTATGAACAGGTACTGGTCTTGTGTCAAGTTCACCGTTGCTACCATATGAATTCCCTTTCATTTATGATTATGGCAAAGATGGTACATAGAAAGTTGAGCTCTCTTTGATACAAGGTTGGAGTCTCTTTTTGAACAAAATCAAATGGCTATAACTTGTAATTTAAAATAGTAAGGGTGGCCAATAACTGCTGATACAGGATGTAATTTTTTTGCTAAAACGTTCAAAAAAGTTCATAGTATTTCCACTGAAATGTCAAACATGATAATTACTAACCTGTTAGCTACCATTTTTACGACACCAACAATCACAAAACATTAATATCTTGGGATCAAGCCAACACTGTTGGTCATATTCAACACGGGGTGAAATGCTATCTGTATAAAGTGCCTTTTGAATGTATATGGATCAAAATGAAAATCAGATATTTTAACATCTCAGTATCCTTATGCATTTTGTATCGTGATGCTAGCAAGCGCTAAATAAACAATCTGAATGTTTACGCTGCTAGCTAATGAGACGTGAAACGGCTAACTTCACCTGGAGCGGTCAAGACAAAGTCGTGACTACTATACTCATGTACAGGAGCTGGAGAAATGTAAATTCAAAACGGTCTGATTCTAACGTGAACACCTACTTTGTGGGCTTTATTGCCAGACTACAATAAACAAGGCACTTGCCTGAAACGGAGGATCCTGTGTATCAGTCCTGCAAAGTAGCGACAGTCAAGAATCGAGGGGTTACACTAACAAGCCAACGCCCTATGAATTAAGACTCGCATTTGTTATTTTGTACAGTGCCTTTAGAAAGTATTGAGACCCCTTGATTTTTTCCACATTTTGTTACAAATCCTCAGCAATCTACATACAATACCCCATAATGACAAAGCAAAAACAAAAATAAATTTATATAAGTATTCAGACCCTTTGCTATGGAGACTTGAAATTGAGCTCAGGTGCATCCTGTTTCCATTGATCATCCTTGAGATGTTTCTACAACTTCATTAGAGTCCACCTGTGGTAAATTCAATTGATTGGACATGCTTTGGAAAGGCACACACACACGTCTATAAAAGGTCCCACAGTTGATAGTGCACGTCAGAGCAAAAACCAAGCCATGAAGTCGAAGGAATTGTCCGTAGAGTCAGACAGGATTGTGTCGAGGCACAGATCTGGGGGAAGGGTACCAACAAATGAATGGAGCATTGAAGATCCAAGAACACAGTGGCCTCCATCATTCTTAAATGGAAGAAGTTTGGAACCACCAAGACTCTTCCTAGAGCAGGCTGCTATAGGAAGATCAATTTGGGGAGGTGACCAAGAACCTGATGGTCACTGACAGAGCTCCTCTGTGGAAATGGAAGAAACTTCCAGAAGGACAAGCATCTCTGCGGCACGCTGCAAAATCAGGCCTTTATGGAAGAGTGGCCAGACGGAAGCCACTCGTCAGGAAGAGGCACGACGGCCCGCTTGGGTTTGCCAAAAGGCACCTAAAGGACTCTAAGAGCCTGAGAAACAAGATTCTCTGGTCTGATGAAACCAAGATTTAACTCTTTGGCCTGAAAGCCAAGCGTCACGTCTGGAGGAACCCTGGCACCATCCCGACGCACGGTGGTGGCAGCATCATGCTGTGGGGATATTTTTTCAACGACAGTGAGACTAGTCAGAATCGAGGCAAAGATGAACAGAGAAAGGTACAGCGAGATCCTTGATGAACTCCTGAGCAGTCTGTTTTTAGACTGGGGTGAAGGGTCACCTTCCAACAGGACAACGACCCTAAGCACACAGCCAAGACAACGCAGGAGTGGCTTCGGGACAAGTCTCTGAATGTCCTTGAGTGGCTCAGCCAGAGCCTGGACTTGAACCCAATCGAACATCTCTGGAGAGACCTGAAAATAGCTGTGCAGTAACGCTCCCCATCCAACCTGACAGAGCTTGAGTGGATCTGCAGAGTAGGGGAAACTCCCCAAACACAGGTGTGCCAAGCTTGTAGCGTCATACCAAAGAAGACTTGATGCTGTGATCGCTGCCAAAAGGTGCTTCAACAAAGTACTGAGTAAAGGGTCTGAATACCTGTGATCAGTTTATTTGTATAAATTAGCAAAAACCTAAACAGTTTTTTGCTTTGTCATTACGGGCTAGTGTGGATGGGGGGGGGAGAGAACAATTTAATACAATTTAGAATAAGGCTGTAACGTTAAAAAAAAAACATGGTCTGAATACTTTCCGAAGGCACTGCATGTCTCGGCGCATGCTCAGGCTGCCCTCGCTCCAATCAGTTCGTGCGTGAGACTAGGGCACAGCTGGCACTGTTTCCCTTACTAGTCCGCAACGCAGGTTCTCTTGACAATCGTGGAGTCTTTAGGGGGCTTGGTGTTCCCGATAGTCACTTCCTCTCCTGGGTGCCCATACCTCAGCTGAGTCTAAGTTGAGGGACACAGCGATGGTTTGGGTTGTTGTTCTGGTCACAGCTCCTGTGAGCTCTGTCATCGGTTATGAGAGGCTACTCAAAGAGAGAGGGCAACCAGGTTCTGTGAGTATCCCCCCACCACCTGTGTCTGCCTTGGTTAAGCGCCGCTTGACTCTTCCCAGAAGGGTCCGGGTCCAACCTCTGATCCGGTCCTACGTAGACTTGAGACCAAGCTAGCTAACAAGCACTGCATAGCGTGCTTGCCAGTTTAGCCACCTTGCTGAGGCGAGCTAGTTACTGCTAGCTATTCCGGCTTCCTAATGGTGAAATTGCTAAGGTAGCCCACTCGTTAAGTATACGGTTAAAATTAAAACTTGGTTATTCTAAACAGACCGTGCTGCAGTCAAAGGATAGCTAACCTAGCTCAGAATAGAATCCTTATCATGGATAACATCAGCTAGCATGCATAACAGCTAGCATGCCACAGATAAACAAGTTGGGGACCTCCACATGCTATCCGTACACCCGTCCTGTACTCAGTTCGCCCTGGGAGACTAAGGTGTCCAAATGCAGCCTTCGCCCCAAAAGTAATGGCTATGACCTACAGGTCCTTAGCTTTGAGCTATTTTCCTTTTCCACGCCCTCCTTCTGTTGCTCTTCAGAGGTTGCATGCCCTGTGTCCGTTGCGAGCTTTATGCACGTACATTGAACGGACCCAAGATAAACGGTTATGTGACCAGCTTTGTGTCTGTTATGCTAATCCAGCTGGCGGCAGGGCAGCATTTCTCCCACTGGATTGTGGAGGCTATCTCCCTGTCATACAGCAGCAAAGGTTAAAGGTTACCTTGTGGTGCATGTGCCCACTCCACCAGGAGTCTGCAGCGTCTTGGGCAGTTTAAAGAGTTGACTAAAGGAGATGAGTTAGGCATCACCACACACGTCCTCAAGGTTATCACCTGAGTATCACTGCCCCCAGTGTGCTTACGGCTGGGAAAGGGGAAAGGTCACTAAGCAGCACGCCGTGTGCTCAATACCCAGACTGCCACATCTGGTTGGGTCAGGTATGGATGGTTTGCCATGGGTCGTTTCATTTAGTATCCGTTGGGGTCGGCTTGGGGCGTGATTATATTTCTCCAAGGTACGTTGTAGCGAAAGGGAACAAAACGTTATGACTAAGTACTGTTCCCTGAAGGAGGGAAACAAGATACAACGCTTGGCCATGAGACACCCATTTCTGGGCTCGGGAAGGAATTAATCCGAGCCACTTATCACCTGTGGAAGGCGGGCTTCCAGCGAGGTGCGGACTTCATTGGCCCTTGTCCTGAGTGATTGTAGAGCCTTCAATAGAAGTCACAAGAGTGTGACTCAGAGCATGACGTACCTCGTTTCTGAAAGCAGGAATTCTGTCTGAAAGCAGGAATTCCTGTGATCAGAAAAATAAAAATCATCCCTGTTAAATAAAGTGTAAAGTCCGACTCCTCACCCCCACTAGGCATGTTCCTGGGGCCGCTGCTGCTGGTCTCCATGGACCCCTCCTGTCCCATCTGCTCATCAGGGGGCATGTAAGCCGGGGGTGGGGTATCAGCTGGAACGGAAGACCACAATGGACGGATAGTTAGGAGACCAGCTGCTGCGGATGACAAATGGCTGTCCACACACTTACAGCGGACGGACACATACACAGAAGAGCCGGACACATACACAGAAGAGCCGGACGCATGCATGCCCACAGTCACACACTCTGACAACTCCCAAGAGGAGTTAAAACACATCACCACAGGATCTTTCTCTACCCGGAAACGGGTGTAGGATTTCACACACATCCGTCACATGGAACACTAACGTATGGCTCTATGGACAGTCCCATTTGTTTTGTATTTCAGAACCACTTATGAGGACAGAAATTGAGAAAGTGGGGCGTGGCTGGGGACAATTGGTAATGGTTTTTATGAGAAGGCTGGTCTTCCTACAGACCAGTTACAGGTTACCACCTTGCTTAGAGGGTGGACAGATTTCTCTGGAGACGTATTCGTATTTCTGAAAATTAACACAGCTTCCCAACTCAACACTGCTTTTCCTCCTGTTACACCACATAGAAATGATAGCACTAGCACTCGTGTACAGTACTTAAGTAAAAATACTACTTAAGTCATTTTGAGTATCTGTACTACTATTTAACTTCACTACATTTCTAAAGAAAAGTATGTACTTTACATTTTCCCTGACACCCAAAAGTACTTGTTACATTTTGAATGCTTAGCAGGGCAGACAATGGTCCAATCCACACTCACCAAGAGAACATCCCTGGTCATCCCTACTGCCTCTGATCTGGCAGACTCACTAAACACAAATTGTTTGACTCTGGTTTTTATCTGCTTTGCTTAATAAGGAATTTTAAATTATCCATACTTTTGATACTTAAGTATATTTAAAAAACAAACACTTACTCAAGTAGTATTTTACTGGGTGATTTTAACTTGAGTCCTTTTTGATTAAGGCATCTTTACTTTTACTCAAGTAGGAGCATGGAGTACATTTTCCACCACTACATAGAAGTGAAAGCACTGCAGTGATTCAAACCTGGGGGGAATTCACCAGAACAGGAGCTGGAGGTCAGACCCTATGCTGTGTCCAGCGATGGGCACACTGACGCTCACCAGTCACCCTGATGCAGGCCTTTGGTATACACTTTAGCTGCCATTTTTGACTGTCCCCAAAGGCAGTGTGAGACCAGGTGACTGGTACAGTACATCATAGAAGCCAAAGGAAGTGAGACCAGGTGGCGGGTACAGTACATCATAGAAGCCAAAGGCAGTGTGAGACCAGGTGACGGGTACAGTACATCATAGAAGCCAAAGGCAGTGAGACCAGGTGACGGGTACAGTACATCATAGAAGCCAAAGGAAGTGAGACCAGGTGACGGTACAGTACATCATAGAAGCCAAAGGAAGTGAGACCAGGTGACGGGTACAGTACATCATAGAAGCCAAAGGAAGTGAGACCAGGTGACGGTACAGTACATCATAGAAGCCAAAGGAAGTGAGACCAGGTGACGGTACAGTACATCATAGAAGCCAAAGGCAGTGTGAGACCAGGTGACGGGTACAAGTGTGAAAGAAAACGTGACATATGCTGTTAGCTGCTATTACAATATCAATAAACACATAAGTGCATGATAAAGGATAGGAGTGTATACTGACATCTACCTGGAAGCTGGAAAGGGCTGGAGGGTCCAGAGCTGGCAGGAGAGTTGGGGTAGGTGCCCACCCCGCCACTGGAGGCTGGGGAGGGAGGGTAGGGGGAGTTGGGGGAGATTGGGAAAGAGGAGCCGCTGCCCCCGCTGTGCTGCTGGAAGGACTCTGGGAAGGTGGCGTTCACGGGCATGTGGGGCTCGTTGTGAGTCATGTTCCTGAACTGGACCAGGAGGCTGTGTTGGGGGTTGAACTCACTGTGGCGAGGCACCAAAACCGGAGGCAGCACTGGTGAAGAGATTTTTAAAATAAATATACATATTGATTTGAAGCGCCTTTATAAAAATAAAAAATAAATAAAAAAAGGAACCTTGGGACACTAATTTGAAACCAGTGAAAATGACCTGTTGTCATCGGTGGCTGTGGTGTGGTGCATGTCCACTGCAAGGATCTACACGTTACCAATACCAGTTGTGTTCCCCCCCCCCATTTAATTCTAAAAAGGTGCTAATATGATGCAGATCCTACTGATCAGGTCATCTGTAACTGTGCTCCTCAACATGTGACTGACAGCTTTGTTTTTACCAATTCAAGGGCAGATATCACATCCATCTCTAGGGTAGCAGCCAGAATGCCCCCATATTGTTGAGGCAATCACCTTGAGACATATTTCCTGGAAATCAAAATAGTATGAATAATCAAGGATGCAGTACTCTCCTTCAATTGGTCAAGGATGCAGTACTCTCCTTCAATTGGTTAAATGGTAACTTAAGTCAGATTCTCCTTACTGTGTCTTGTTCAGTCCATGCAGAAGGACGTGCACAACAGCCACAAATCCATCACGTATAGGCTAGGTCTTTCAATGCATTAGATCAATACTATAGTAGGAATGAACACGATTTAAATGCCAGTATGTACTAGCTACAAGCTAGTGGTTACGTACCTGGGCTCTCTACTCTCTTGTAGTGGTAGGGGTTAATGCAGACCTCCTTCTGCTTGGAGCCAAAGGGGTATTCACACACCTCCAGAGGCTTGAGCTCATGGTGAGACTGTAGGTCAGGCCACCTCCACACTCTGCAGTAGATTACGTGGGGGAGCCCCTTCCTGTGAGACACCTGGAGACGACCGTCCAGAGACCGAGGGATGGTCACACACTTACCTGGCAGGGCAGGAGATAGAGAGACGGGTTAGGGAAGGTTCTAAAATATCTGGACCAAGTATGATGCTGCTATAAAGTCATCTAGCAGACTCTCTGATCCAAAGAGACAGTGTCACTCACACCTTGCCCGGACCAAGTATGATGCTGCACACAGTACACTACAGACAGACACACTCACTGGGCTGTCCTGGGCTGCTGAGGGCTTTCTCCAGGTCCTCCATGGCTCCCTTCTTTTTCTTCAGTTTCTTGACCAGGGCGTCAACAGCCTTCTCAGCCCATTTCTCCTCCTCGTCGCCCTGCTTCCACCCCAGCAGACGCTTCACAGCTGGACTGGTGAAGGAGAAGAGGCTGGACATAGAGGTCATGGTGCTGCTGTCTGGTGAGAGGGAGAAATTTACCAGAAAGTTAGGTGATTGACGAGTCCTGTTCTTGGATCACAGTAAACAGGGAGGGAGAATGAGAATGTGTGTGTGTGTGTGTGTGGTGGGGGGGGTGGGGTGGAAAGAGGCAGCTTAGCCTTGCACACCAAGGACAGGAAATAGAGGCAGGACGCAGGCAGGACACAGCTGCTCAGGAAAGGAAAGCCTGCCGTGAGGTGGGATGTACCCTGGCACTGGGTCACAACCAACCCCACTGAGGGGAGTGCAGTTTGGGGAACAAGTCCAGCTGAGATCCCACCTCTCTGGGACACAACAGCCCAGAGGATTTACAAACGTAGCTAGTCAATAGGCAGATATAAATAGGAAAAAGGACCTATTCTCTCCTCTTCTCCCTCTCTCGTTCAGAGTCTCTGGTTTAGTCCATATGATGTGGTGACCAGCGCCTACGTTAAGGTCTAGTGTCGAACCTGGGGAGGAAAAAAGATCAGAAGCCGTTAGAAATATATTGCAAAACAGAATCCTCAGGTTAGGTGACATCTAGGACGATAACAGTATCACCATACGCCTTAGTATCGTGGCACGGAAACAAAGTGTATTTAACTTCTTTTGGAAAACAGACCTAATGTCAGAAACATCGACCTGGCCAAGGCTTTCGACTGTCAATCACCGCATTCTTATCGGCAGACTCAACAGCCTTGGTTTCTCAAATGACTGCCTCGCCTGGTTCACCAACTACTTCTGACAGAATTCAGTGTGTCAAATCGGAGGGCCTGTTGTCCGGACCTCTGGCAGTCTATGGCGGTGCCACAGGGTTCAATTCTCAGGCCGACTCTTCTCTGTATACATCAATGATGTCGCTCTTGCTGCTGGTGATTCTCTGATCCACCTCTACGCAGACGACACCATTCTGTATACTTCTGTCTCTTCTTTGATACTGTTAACAAACCTCCAGACGAGCTTCAATGCCATACAACACTCCTTCCGTGGCCTCCAAGTGCTCTTAAATACAAGTAAAACTAAATGCAAGCTTTTATACCGATCGCTGCCCGCACCTGCCCGCCCGCTCAGCATCACTACTCTGGACGGTTCTGACTTTGGTATTTGTAGTTGTCCACATATTCTAGGTGTCTGGTTAGACTAAACTCTCATTTAGCATCTCCAATCCAAAATTAAATCTAGAGTCGGCTTCCTATTTCGCAATAAAGCCTCCTTCACTCACACTGCTAAACATACCCTTGTAAAACTGACTATCCTACTGATCCTTGACTTGAGGCTATTTTGTAAATGACATCGCCAACACTCTACTCAGCAAATTGGTTGCAGTCTATCACATTGCCATCTGTTTTGTCACCAAAGCCCCATATACTACCCACCACTGCGACCTGTATGCTCTCATTGGCTGGCCCTCGCGTCATATTCGGCACCAAACCCACTGACTCCAGGCCATCTATAAGTTTGCCATATCACAGCTCAGTGGTCACCATAGCAGCACCCACCCGTAGCGCGTGCTCCAGCAGGTATATTTCACTAGTCATCCCCAAAGCCAATTCCTCCTTTGGCTGCCTTTCCTTCCAGTTCTCTGCTGCCAGTGACTGGAACGAATTGCAAAAATCACTTAAGCCTTATCGCCCTCTCTAACTTTAAGCATCAGCTGTCAGAGCAGCTCAGATCACTGCACATAGCCCATCCAACTACCTCAGATTGTCATTTTTTTGCTCCTTTGCACCCCAGTACTTGCACATTCATCTTCTGCACATCTATCACTCCAGTGTTAAATTGTAATTACTTCTCCACTACGGCCTATTTAGTGCCTTACCTCATTTGCACACACTGTATATAGACTTCTCTATTGTGTTATTGACTGTATGTTTGTTTATTCCATGTGTAACTCTGTCGGTGTCTCACTGCTTTGCTTTCTCCTGGCCAGGTCGCAGTTGTAAATGAGAACTTGTTCTCAACTAGCCTACCTGGTTAAACAAAGGTGAAATAAAAATAAATAAAAGCAATTTCATCTAGAGCAGTGGATCCCAAACGGTGGGGCGCGACACCTTATTTTTAAATGAACTCAGTCTGGCTTGAAACTTAACCTCTTGAAAAAGTTGTAATAGTAAAATGCACAAGGTGCCATTTCAAAATTGGGTAGTGCATCAGTTCCTTTTGTCATGCTAGTCATTGCATACTTTAGAGAGATTTTTAATACAATTGTCAAATGGCCATGCTAGGTTTTTTTAGCCCCTAGATTGTGGTAATTTTTTTGTCACTCAAATATCACATGAGATGCCGAAATGTATAGAATTGCAAGAAAATGTGCTTTAAAACTGCAACATTTGCGCCCCTTGACTAAATGTGTAGAATAGCAGGAAATAAGCTTTAAACCTGCTAAATTCTCCCAACCAACAAGAGAGCGAACTGTGTCTCATGAACAGTGCTTGCTGCCATAGAAATAGACTTGGAGCACGCGGGGGGCCTTGAGTGAAAATATTTGGAAACCCCTGATCTAGAGTCACATGTATTTATCTACCATGCTATAGCGCACAATATTTCACATACAGCAGGTTTTTAAAAGACCAAAGAGTATGGTATGCTTGAGATACAGGTATCTTCTCAGCACTAGTGACATCTGTAAGCAACAGCCCCACAAAGCCCTAATCTGGGCAATGTATGGATGGGATACACAGAGCCTGACAGACAGACCTCTGGGTAGACAGAGGCAGCAAGAAGACAGGCATGGCCACACAGCTGTTGAAAACAGCCCTAGCAGAGGATGTGAGTTCACTGAAAGCTGCTTCCTCTCCCATCCTTTCCCATCATAGCCCTCCCTTACGGCACACAGCTGTCCAACAGCACCAGGCAGTTTACCGCTTCATTGGTACAATAGGGAAAAAGCACTAAAGGAGCTCTATAGGCAATACAATATACCCTACACTTCAGTCACCACAGGGGAAAAAAATGAGCTTTGCATGTGTCATGATGAAGTGAGATGACAGGGCATACAAGGAGAACAAAAATGTAGCAGAGGCTAGGTAGGCCATTTACTGACTAAAGATGCACATAGGCCTGTTTCATCCATGAAGATATGGACAACTAGGCTATAAGCTAAGTAGGTAAGCAAGCTCTCTAGACACAGCCTGACCAAATAATATGCTGGTTTCTGTGAGGCTGTAATGCCATGTGAGCAATGACAGCAATACAATAACTTTAATGACAGGAAACGTGCACAGATCCCCAGAGTCCAGCAACTGATCACGTCACACCTCAGTATGTTCCTGCCTGGCTGTCCTGTAGCAGGGTCAGGAAGCAACACAGTGTCTGGCTGGAGAGACCGTGGCAGTCACCATGGGTACCAGGTTTTGAGAGTGCCTCAATTCAGTAAACATTGGGCAGAAAAACAGAATGTTGTTGAGATGAAGCTTAGCGAAAAGTATCGCAACACTTAACATAGAGAAAATATAAATCATGTTGAGACAATTCTGACATGGCATGCTCTGGCTACACGGTGAAAGTTAAAGGGAGAAGACAAAGGATGATTCAGGTAACTAAGCATGAGATGTCTACCCATCCCCACCCAAGGTGATACTGAGAAGGATATTGCCTAATTGCCAAATGGATGATCATTTGACACCAGAAAGCGACACTGACATTACTGCAGGATGGTAAATCAAAAACTCTTACTTGACCCATGATCACAACCATTTTACCACTGAAGCTTGAAACCAGCACAAAAGACATGTCCCGATTCCCATAGAAACAACTTTGTAAACGTAACTAGTTACACTGAACAATGTGATAAAGTAGCTAACGTTAACTTCCAAGGTACACAATAACATGGAATGCCTAGCTAGCGCGAAAGTATAGGTACCTAAAAATTCCACTTAATGTTTATACACATAGTTGGCTAGCTATGTCTTTTGTGTCAGATATCTATAATTATGTATGTAGCCATATGATTAGTTATGGCTATAAAGAGTGGAAAATATATAAACTCATCCAATTTCGCTAAAGTGAACTTAGCTAACTACGTTTGTTAGCTAAGCTTAGCCAAGTAACGTTAGCTATCGTTAAAGCTAACGTTAATTAGCTTGCTCAACACGCTACAAGTTAACTAGTTGGTTATCGTTGTTGAACCGAATTGATGTTACAATCAAAGTTCTTCGTGTGGTTTTACATGGCTGACGTTAACACGTCCTATTTTCACCACAAATCTCGTTTATCCCACCCCAATTCTAGCTAACTACCTCTTCCCTCTCCACCATTCCAGAGATAACTTTGCAATCACTTCTCTAGCTAACTGGTTAGCTACACCCCCTCGGGAAAAGTACCCAAGCCTTACTTCACTGATTAAACCTTGGTAATTTGGTAGTCTTCCAATGGAAACATGCTTATCTAGTAGATAAACGTATGTGGTCGCATACCTTTGAATAATTGAGGCAGGCTGGTCGTTTCCTTATTTTTTCTCTATTTAAAGCAGTCCGACATGAAGCCGTTTTTTAATTTTCTACTTTTTTTTCCCACCAATGCCTGTTTCCCCCCCCGACTCTCCCTACTCCTGTCCTGGCGTCAAGACTGGAGGCGGAGCGCATATCCCTCCGCTACATCAGAGATTTTACTCTGTTCTTCATCTTAACACTGTCACAGTCTTCTTCAAATGAGAGCTATTCCATGTAAAAAAAAAAAAAAAAAAGTGATGCCGAGACTCAGATCTCACTTTAAAAAAAAGTCTAACAAAAACCCAATGATTGCAACCATACAATTCTATGCACAAGGACTACTTTATACAATTTCCATAGAACATTTTACTAAAACATTTACTTGAAGAACCGTGCAGATGCATGTTGTTTGGTAACAGAATGAGTTTGTGCCTTAATTCTGTTCACAAACTTTGTATTATTTGCTTTATCTTGGCCAGGTCGCAATTGTAAATGAGAACTTGTTCAATTTGCCTACCTGGTTAAATAAATAACATTAAAAGTATCCGCACTGTTCAAGTAAATTGTAATAATTTGCTACATTTGTAAAGCGCTTTTCATTATACAGGATAATCTCAAAGTGCATAAAATAAAAATATTTTTTTAAATTACAAATAAAATGTGTTTCTGTATAATTTTCTGTGGAAGTTATTAAAAGCAGTCCTTGTTCATAGAGTTGTATGGTTTGGTTAACTTTGCAATCAATTCTTTGTTAGACATTTTAATGTGAAAAATCTGAGTCTCAGAACCACTCTGTTCCTGTGGAATTGCCCATTAGCGGTTTGTAAAGAAATATATCGTAAATAACAATGATCATAATCGTACATCGTGGTCCGATGAAGCGGACGCTAAACTACAGGACTGTTTCGCTAGCAGACTGGAATATGTTCTGGGATTCATCTGATAACATTGAGGAGTTTACCACACTTCCATTAAAAAGTGCATCGAAGATGTCACCCCCACAGTACATTTTTGTTTCACCTTTATTTAACCAGGTAGGCTAGTTGAGAACAAGTTCTCATTTACAACTGCGACCTGGCCAAGATAAAGCAAAGCAGTGCGACAAACACAGAATTACACATGGAATAAACAAACATGCAGTCAATAATACGATAGAAAAAGTCTATATACGCAGTGTGAAAATGAGGTAGGATAAGGGAGGTAAGGCAATAAATAGGCCATAGTGGCGGGATAACTACAATATAGCAATTAAAACACTGGAGTGATAGATGTGCAGAAGATGGGTGTGCAAGTAGTGATACTGGGGTGCAAAGGAGCAAAATAAATAAAATAACAGTATGGGGGATGAGATAGTTGGATGGGCTATGTACAGGTGCAGTGACTGTATGTTCCCCAACCAGACGCCATGGATTACAGGCAACATCCGCACTGAGCTAAAGGCTAGAGCTGCCACTTTCAAGGAGCGGGATATTAATCCAGACACTTAAAGAAACCCAGATAAGACATCAAACAAGCAGTGTGTCAATACAAGACTAAGATCAAATCCTATGACACCAGCTCTGACACTACAGACGTGGCAGGGCTTGCAAACTGTAATGGATTACAAAGGGAAACCCAGCCTGCAAGCTTTCGACGCTAGCCTACCAGACAAATGAAATGCCTTCTATGCTTGCTTTGCAGCAAGCAACATTGAACCATACATGAGAGGTGCTGTTCTGGATGACTGTGTGATCTTGCTCTCGGTAGCCAATGTGAGTAAGACCTTTAAACAGGTTAACATTCACAAGGCCACAGGGCCAGATGGAATACCAGGACGCGTACTCAGAGCATGCACTGACCTGGGATGATGGCAAGTGTCTTCACAAACATTTACAACCCATCCCTGACCCAGTCTGTAATACCAACTTGTTTTAAGCAGACCACCATAGTCCCCGTGCCCAAGAACACCAACAGTCATTTAGGCAGGTTATCGCCCCGTAGCACTCACATCTATATCCAAGAAATGCATTGAAAAGCTGGTTATGGCTCACATCAATACCATCATCCCAGTCACACTGGACCCATTCCAATTCACCCCAACAGATGACACAATCCCTATTTTACTCCACACTGCCTTCACCCACCTGGACAAAGGAACACCATAGTCCCCTCCAAGCGCATCACCAAGCTCAGGACCCTGGGACTGAACACCTCCCTCTGCAAATGAATCCTGGACTTCCTGGCAGGCAGTCCCCAGGCGGTGAGGGTAGGCAACAACTTATACACCACTCTGATCATCAACATGGGGGCTTAGTGTGTGCTTAGTCTCCTGTACTCCCTGTTCACCCCCGACTGTGTGGCCACGCACGACTCAAACACCATCGTCAAGTTTACTGATGACACGACAGTGGTAGGACTCAATGAGGTAGCCAATAGGGAGGAGGTAAGAAACCTGAGCGTGTGGTGCCAGGACAAGAACCTCGCCCCTCAATGCCAACAAAACAAAGGAACCTTTTCGTGGACTACAGGAAACAGAGGGGTGAGCACACCCCCAATCACAGCAATAGAACTGTGGTGGAGCAGGTTGAAAGCTTCAAGATCCTTGATGTCAACATCACTAAGAAATGAACAGTCCACACACCCATCCACAAAGTTGTGAACAGGGCACGACAGCACCTCTTCCCCCTCAGGAGGCTGAAAAGATTTGACATGGGCACTCATATCCTCAAAAAGTTATACAGCGGGACCATTAAGAGCATCTTGGCTGGTTGCATCAGCGCTTGATAAGGCAACTGAAAGACACCCTCACAGAGGGTTGTGAGTACAGCCCAGTACATCACTTGGGCCAAACTCCCTGTCATCCAAGACCTCTATACCAGGCGGTGTCAGAGGAAGGCCCCCCCCCCCCAAAAAAAATTGTCAAAGTCTCCAGCCACCCAAACCATAAATTGTTCCCTCTGCTACTGCACGACAAGCGGTACCAGTACACCAAGTCTGGAACCAAGAGGGCCCTGAACAGCTTCTACCTCCAAGCCATAAGTCTGCTACATAGCTAATCAAATGGCTACCTGGACTACCTGCATTGACCTCTCTTGCACGCACGCACGCACGCACGCACGCACGCACGCACGCACGCACGCACGCACGCACGCACGCACGCACGCACGCACGCACGCACCATACTCACCACTGCTGTCTATTAACTATCCTGTTCTCTAGTTACTTTACCCCTACCTATATGTACACACCAGTGACGGCTGGTGGGAGGAGCTATAAGAGGACGGGCTCATTGTAATGTCTGGAATGGAATAAATTGAACGGAGTCAAACACATCATACATATGGAAAGTGTTCCATTGATTCCATTCCAGCCATTACATTGAGCCCGTCCTCCAATAGCTCCTCCAGTCAGCCTCCACTGATACATAACTCAATTACCTCTTACCTGTGCACATCGACTCGTTACTGGTGTTCATTTTTACTCATTATTCACTGTGTATTTATTCCTTGTGTCACTATTTCAATGTATATTTAAAAATCTTTAATTTGTTGGAAAAGGACCTGTAAGTAATCATTTCACTTTAAGTCTACGCTAGTGGTTCCCAACCATTTTCGGTTAATGTACCACTAACTACATTTTTCTCTGCCCGGAGTAACCCCTTGTGTGCATTTTACCAGTAGGCCTATGGTCTCATGAGTCTCATCAAGTACCCCCTGTGGATAGGCCATGTACACACCAGGGGTCCTAGTACCCCTAATTGGGAAACACTGCTCTACACCTGTTGTTTACGAAGCATGTGACAAATAACATTTGAGTTGATAAAAATGAGGAAGCAATAGATTTTTATTCAAGAATAGGGCTAGCTAGAATACATTTCTGAATTGCATTGCTTTTCATGTTTGACTATATATTTTATACATACATGCAATAGTCTCCATTAATTGTAACAGTATATAGTTTAGCTAGGCTACATTGTAATAATATTTCGAGCTTTGAATTCTAGGGTTGTGCTTCGGCTCTGGTACGTCACACAAGTTGGCTCCAGTCTGTCTGGGGTTCACTTCGAGAGAGAGAGCGCGAGAGAGAGAGAGGCGACCAATGGAAAGTGTCCCGCAGTAATGTTGCTTTCCCTACCAAATGAATTACTTACTTGTGTTCCCGCGACAAACACGTTTTCCAGCTGCTATCTTTTCTATGGCACTTGTCTTTTCACCTTAGAATGAAATTATGAAGTAACGTGTGGACAAGTGAGAATCACGTGAAACCGCTTGCTTACACACCCCCGCAACAAACTGAAACAAACGCAATTGAACAACCACCGACCAAAAAAACACAGTTGGTGAGGTGTGCGCCGCTCGTCTGTGTTTGTTGGGTTGTGGTTTGTCTGATTCGACACGTCCAATCGGCGTATGTTCATCACTATTATTGTGGCGTTTGTTAAAGACAGTGGCTACAGCTGCTCCAAAAGATGCAACTGGAAGGATCCGCCACTAGTGGGCAGTCTTCCTTCACACGTAGCAAGTTCTTTTTTGATGAGACAAGCTGAAAGGAGCAGGCCGACAGACAGGAACGAGGAGGCCGACAGACAGCGACAGACAGGAAGGAGGAGGCCGACAGACAGCGACAGACAGGAAGGAGGAGGCCGACAGACAGCGACAGACAGGAAGGAGGAGGCCGACAGACAGCGACAGACAGGAAGGAGGAGGCCGACAGACAGCGACAGACAGGAAGGAGGAGGCCGACAGACAGGAAGGAAGGAGGCAGGCAGGCAGACAGACAGACAGACAGACAGACAGACAGGAAGGAAGGAAGGAAGGAAGGAAGGAGGCAGACAGGCAGACAGACAGACAGACAGGAAGGAAGGAAGGAAGGAAGGAAGGAAGGAAGGAAGGAAGGAAGGAGGCAGGCAGACAGACAGACAGGAAGGAAGGAGGAGGCAGGCAGGCAGGCAGGCAGGCAGGCAGGCAGGCAGGCAGACAGACAGACAGACAGACAGACAGACAGACAGACAGACAGACAGACAGACAGAGAAATTCCGAGCAGTATATTAGACATTGGAATATGACTTGCCTAGTTAAATAAAGGTTCAATTAAATAAAATGAAAAATAAAATAAAGAGAGACCTAAGACAACAACAATGATACAGTTGTAACCTATGGGAGAACCATGTATCCACTGTTTCCTCAGAATGAAAAGCAGTACGGTAATGCTCTTGGGGAGACGGAGGAAACCAACCCCCTACAACGGGTGTAGAATTTCAACAGACGGAAACAGAACTGCGAGGGAAGGCGCTCCTGGATCAGAATGTAAGTACACAGCAATGTCAATAACAGATGGAAGGGACATGGTGATACTGTCTTTCAAGACCTGAGGTACAGAAATCCTGTTTTGCCTTGTGGTTTTCACTCATCTCCTTTATCACTCATTTATGTTCGATTCATTCATTAAAGGTTTAAAATAGGCCTACAGCTTACTCTAAGTCCTCATTTATTTACTTAGCCTATAGGCTATTCTTTTAGCCTGTAAGTTCCATACTCTACGAATCACCTATAGACAGATACTCTCCCTTTGATGAAAGGAAATGAATTGGTTTGTAGATCTTTATTGACAGCTCTCACATTTATCGCAGGAGATACAATACCCATTTGATCTGTTCCCCAAATTCCCGGCCGCATCTTGGGTGTTCTCCTCTTGACATAAGTGGGCCACTGTAGGTCAAGCCTGGTCATGTTAATAGGGTGTATCAGGGGGGCAACAGATGGACCACAGGTCAACCATTGTACACGGGTTGGAGGCCTTCTGTTCTGGTGAGAAACATCTGCCTCTATCAATACAGAGAGAAAGACAGAATCTTATGTAATAAGGATCTTTTATGATCATCAATATGGTCATCAAAATGACCTTTAGGAGTTGGAAATAGAGCACAAACTGATCTTGGACCAGTGTATATAAAAATGTAGGTACAACTGGTGAATGTTAGGTCAAGACACCCTCTTCACTGATGTCGTGAAACATCCTGCTCTGTCAGAGATGAGTGATCATTATTGAAATGTCATCTTTAATATAGGAAGAACAAAGCTCTTAGGCTTGGCTTAGTAGGCTACCTGTCTTTCCTCTCCTAGTATGGGTAACAGCTGTCTTCGGGGATGAATGTGTTATGGCTAGGTGTCTTGAAGAAGTGTTAAAGGCACAGGAACAGGACCAGTAGAGGAATACATCAGGTGAAAGCAGTACTAAAGCCAAGGTGGTTTTTATTACATTTATTTTTCATTTTTAACTGTTTTTATTTTTAGGGGTGGATCAGCTTAATATTGCGGAAAGAATATTGCTTCCATCAATGTAATTGTCTGCATCATTTCCATTCCCCCATATATTGTTTTGGTAAATATATATATCCATACATGCATGCATACATATACACATATATATATATACATACACATACATATATAGACATACATACTTTTTTAAAGAATATACCTTTATTATTATTCCCCTCAAACCCTACCACCGTTCCCCCAATTGGAGTAAACTAATAAACACTTCGGCTTTTACCTTCAATTTATTCATCTTATACACGTGCCAAGGTGTTTTTAATATGTTCCATATTACAGGGAAATAACGGGCGCTAGCCCGACTTCCTCATAGTCCAGGAGGGGACAGTTAAGGTAAAGAAGGAATCAAACAGAGGATTGAACTTAAACAATGGGTACATTGACATAGAAACCCTCTGAACTTGCATGACTTTTGCATTTAAAATGGTGTGCAAATCTACCATGTCTTGCTGCACAATATACTATAGGCTACTAGTAGCATGTAATAAACTACATGACATCCAGAAACAACATTAAGTCACTACATGTTTGGTTACTGATGTAATAATAAGGATGTAACAACATGACGCTTCCTGACTTTCTTTGCTCCATCTGTTACCTTGAGCAACAAGTCTCTTATAAAATCAGAACTCTGACATTAGAGAGTTCCAGAATCCGGTGGGAATTCCAGAACTCTAATGAGTGCCGTGACCTTTGCCTTCTCCATAATCTGTCTCACAATATTTAGACTTGTTAAATTGTTTCTTGGCATCCAGAAAAGTCAGTGGCCTTCAGTTCCTGACCAGGGCTCCTAGCCAGTGGTCTCTCTGCCCCCTGTAGCTCCAACAGCTTGGTAGTGTCTGCTCCAGAGTATAAAACACTTTTGGAATGTTTCATTCATTGTTCCGGATCATTTGCCGGGAGACCTGCCAACTGGGAGCTGGCTATTGCACGCATATATCGGTCTCTCTCTCTCCCTCTCTCGCTCTACCTTACAACATTCTTGTACACGGCCCTTCTCCCGAGGCTCAACCAAGAAACTGGAACTCACAGTAAGGGTTCCTATGTTCTAATTTCTTGACTGATAACAATTCTTCCTTTTCCCCCCCTCCAGAGAAAATACATACACAAACTTTAAAAAGATTTTAAAACTTAACATTAAAGTCAATGTTAGTGAGTGGTGAATTGAAAGTATTGGTCTTGGATTCAAGTATTATTGATATCACAATCACATGGATGAGAAAAATGTCCTTTACAGTTCCTGTACACTGAGGTGTTGACTTTGTTCTACAGAAGGATCTGTGAGGGTGGTTTTCAGCAGGAGTTAGTTTAATTCAAACAGAAGGAAGACATTGTTCTCAGACATTGGATAGGCTACGTCCCAAACGGCACCCTATTCCCTATACAGTACACTGCCTTTGGACCAGAGCCCCAGTAGTACGCTATAAAGGGAATAGGATGCTATTTGGAACGCAGATATGATATAATATAAACAACTGCCGTGCCAATATCTTGAAACACTGACGTGTTGTCGTGGATAGAAGTTTAAGTAATCCAAACAAATTCTGGGGTTTACAAAATGAACATTTTATTTTTGAAATGTGCGACCATTGCTCTTTGCTTTCCACACAAAAATATATTGCTACAGTATGTTACAAATGGAAAGCATGTGACTTGACTGTGGGTGCATTGTTGTTTTCAACAGGTTTAATGACAAAAAAAAAGTGAAAGAGAATCAGAATCAGAACTCAAGAGGTCATGACTTCAACCTTAATTTGCGAATAGCTTTTCCGTTCCAGCTTAAACATGCAGAACATGCTACATCTATCATATCAAAACAAAATACAGTATACATTTCTCCCCCCAAAAAATCTGTTCTGCGTTTACATTTAAAAACAGAAGACACGTGTGAACATTCAAAACACTTTGATGAAACTACAGTATATGTAGTCATAGCTAGTTGCTGTTTTTTTTGAATGACCATTTTCACATTCAAGAAAACAGACAAGTAATTCTATTAAATTTAAATCTTCGGTTTTTGGTATATGAAAGCAATTATATAACATATTCCACTAAGAGATATCCCATCTCTGTCTTCATCTAACGCTGGGTTATTATTGATCATATTTGACAAAATTGGATCGATAAGACTCCCTTTTAGAGTTCTAGAAAATAATATTTTCCATAAACAAAAGGAACAATACCCTGATTTTGTGTTAATGTACTGTAGGCAATTATGTTTTTTTCTCCTCTTAAATTTGTTTTACTGGGCGCGAGTCATCGTCCTGCTGGAGAGACTTTTCCTGACCTTCTGGAAGAGATCATCTGAAAAAAAACAAAGATTATAACAACATTTAACACCAGTTCAACAACAGAGACTGTGAGATATATAGATCAGAGAGTAGTTACCATTTTTGACTCCGATTCTTGAGTCCGTCTGTGAAGAAAGGAATACAACAATATTTAGATATAAATTAGCAAATACAAAAAACCACATATTTTTAAGATAATGAACATTCACATAGCTGCCGATTTACAACGACGGTCATCTAATAAGACAGTCAAAAGAGACGTGATAAGTTAACCGTCTAAATGTCTTACTCTCATGGAAGAGACGGGGGCATCAGCCTGTTCCCTGTCAACCTTAGGAGCTGGAGGAGATAGAGAGAGAGAACGAGACAGAGTTGGAATGACAATTGGAGGATAATACAGTACGTTATATACAGTAATGTGAGATGGTTTATTCAGTATTCATGGACAGTAAAGCGATTGCTCTTACGCAGTGGCTTTATGATGGCTCCCACAGCGTGGACAACTCCATTGGTGGCCATCAAGTCGGCTTCAACCACTGGGACCTTGTTGATGTACACGGTCTGGTTCCTCTGAAGGAGAAAAACATACAGGGCATTTATAAGATGATACTTAATATTTTTATTACAGGGGTTCAAGACAATCAAGTCATGTTGAAAGAATGTATATCAATACATTGTACACAAGTGATGTAAGCAATAGAAGTACACAACAAAATAAGTACCTCTTTTCTCCACTGAAAACAAAATCATCAATAAAAAGAAAAACATGTACATGTCAGTACTGATATTACATGGTAGTACTGATATTACATGGTAGTACATGTTAGTAGTATCAATATCAAACGTGTGTTACAGGATCAAATTGTTCCAGGATCATGTGTTCTAGGATGAAATTATTCTAGGATCATGTGTTCTAGGATCAAATTGTTTTTGGATCAAATTGTTACAGGATCACGTGTTCTTGGATCAAATTGTTCTAGGATCGTGTGTTCTAGGATCAAATTGTTCCAGGATTGTGTGTTCTAGGATCAAATTGTTCTAGGATCAAAATGTTCCAGGATTGTGTGTTCTAGGATCATGTGTTCTAGGATCACATGTGTTCTAGGATTGTGTGTTGCAGGATCGTGTGTTCCAGGATCGTGTGTTCCAGGATCGTGTGTTCCAGGATCAAATTGTTCGAGGATCAAATTGTTCCAGGATCAAATTGTTCCCGGATTAAATTGTTCCAGGATCATGTGTTCCAGGATCAAACAGTCATAAGGGCCTACTGTACCATGTTCAGCTCCAGCTTGTCTCCCTGCAGAGGCTTCAGTCTGGTATGGGAGCCCACTCCTCCACTGACCAGAATCTCTTTAGCCATGTGGTACTTCAACACACTGGCCAGCTCCTTGGGGTTACCTAGACAACAAGCTGATATTAGAACACTTACCGGATCATGTTGTATCTCTATGGTCTAGACGTTTACAAACAGAGGAATTAGGAAAACTATTAGTCCGCATTAAAACACTGAAGAATGAATATTGCTTAAAAAGTGAAAAGGAATTGGTTGTGCAAGATACAACATGGAACTGATGAGTTAAGGTATTTGGCATATACTTTAGCATTACAGCTACATTCTTATTGCTGTGGCCAAGTTATTGAACATGAAGTTCTTCAACATGATGCTAATGTTATTTGTATAAACGGGTCCTGCTCATCTGAATAGTTGTTTTGCGAAACGGTTAGGGCAATAATTAACAAACAGCAGTGGTTTTTTGTTTTTATAAATGATTTTATATACCCAAACGAGTGTAATTATAGCTGCAGTATACTGTAGGTAGGTCATACTGTAACTGAACAACTGGCTCCAGTTACCCACAGCTGTTTGGCATTCATACGAGTGGCAGCATCCAAGATGCATTCCATCATGTCATCATTTCCTGGGTGTAGATGGGTTATTAGGTTCATTCCAATAGTTCTGTCTGTCTGCCGAACATATTCTCACTGTGGGACAAATCAGATTGTCCTTAGGTGCCATTGATTCTTTATTTGCTGGAAAAGTGCTTTGTTTTGCAAAGCCAGTCATGAAACCTGTTCACAGTTTGGTTAAGGCAGTATGCCAGTCACCCAAATACACTACATATGGCATACACTACATATGGCATACACCACATATGGCATACACTACATATGGCATACACCACATATGGCATACACCACATATGGCATGCACTACATATGGCATACACCACATATGGCATACACTACATATGGCATGCACCACATATGGCATGCACTACATATGGCATACACCACATATGGCATACACCACATATGGCATGCATGTGATAGAGCACATATGGCAGAGAGGTGTCTGTTATAACTATCCTAGTCTCACATTACCAGACCTCAACCCTGTGTTCTCGTTTGAGACTGGTTTTGTTCGAGAAAAACTAGAATGTCTGGAGCCAGGCATGTCCTTACGCATGAGTTTGTTGAGGTCAGCCTTTGGCAAGGCGCTGAAAGCATCGTTGGTGGGAGCGAACACGGTATGGGGACCGGCCTGGTTCATCAGCTCTGTCAAGCCAGCCGTCTGGATGGCACCGACCAACAGACTGGAAAAAAAGAAGGGAACGCACACTTTAGAAAGACCATCCTCAGAGGAAGAAAGAAGACTTGACAACTGACTGATTTCCAACACACACAGTTAAAAAAAACTAAAAAAAAACTTCAGAGGACGAAACAGAACTTGACAGTTGACTAATAGGAAAGTTTTAAAAAGCATCGATGAGTTGTGGTTTCTGATGTGCCAAATTTACTGAACATGTATGAGTTGAATCATGGCAGAACAGATCACTGGTAGTGAAAAGATACAGAGTAAACAGAAAAGAGCCAGGTCTCTGAACGTGGGTGGAAATGAAGCAGCATATTGCCTTTCAGTTCTGGATAAAACATTAGACGCATGGGGGGACTTCTCAGGATATCTAGCTACAGAAGCAGAACACACGCTGTGGAACGTAGGCAGAAGCTACTATCTTTTTTTGCTCATATGCTACATGTCTGTTCTTGTTCTTATGAAATTGAATTATATTGCCTCAAGATATTATTGAGGACAAACTTGGTAATCCTTTTCATTGAATCATTCACTGATTCATTGACTCTCACCTGAATCGGTTATCAGCCTTCAGGACATCCATGATGGTGCCCATTGGGGGAGTCACGACCTTGTCGACTGTGAACATGCTACCGAAACGGCCAATCTTGTCGTGGGCAACGATACAGGAGTTCTCAATGCACAGGCTCTGTTATTTTGAGAGAGAGAGAGAGAGACGTTTGTTCTACCCGTCACCATGACAACATCCCAAATAGCATCGTATTATTTATATAGGGCACTGGGTTGGACCAGTGTTCCCTCTAACCTGCACACGGGCATGTAGCAAGATGGAACTCCACTCAACTTTCTACTTGTCCCCTTTAGTTAACACTATCAACGTTTCACTCTACTGTGGGAATTGTGATCGAATCAACGCAGTACTAGCCACTTTCAATGTAACATATCGAAAAAAAATTAACTATGCAAGACTTATTAGTATGCAAAACTAACTGTGCAAGATATTTTATTGTAGGCAGAGCGCATTAGTATATGATTCTATTGCATTGACAGGCACGACTCAGGCCCGTAATCGGTGCGCCATAACCAATCAGAGCTGCAGTAGGCCTATAGGCAAATATCCATTGCTATATATGGATCTGTGCCATTCACATTCAACTGGACTGCGTTTAAAGCATGAGCGCTTGTTTTGAGATCAAAGCTGCATGTAGCCACCTGTGAACATTTGTTCATATCCTTTGCTAGTTAGTGAGTTATTAGCCCAGTTATAGTTCATTTCTAGTCAACATTGGTGGAGTGGTTGTTTCCCAAAAGAGCACAAAACATATGCATTTCTAGACATCTTCGAAAAGCCAGTCAGGTAGAGAGATTTTTTTTTAATGTCTTAAAGGGACAGTGTTGTAATTTGAGACAGGCTTGAATAAGCTTAGTAGTGAATAGACAGAGGGAAGCATAATGTGTCTGTTTCTCTCTAAAAATGGTATGAGAATAATAATGAATTTTATTTTGTCAAGTGGTTTCTTTCATCAAACAACACAACATTTCCAGTCACCTCCTTGTCTAAAGGACAAGTGAATAAACAGGTTAATGTCAAGCCCTGCATGTTTTTTTCAGAAGTCTCATGGAATGTAGGCCAACATTGAACACCACACATTGGCTGCTACTGTAGTCTGTTAATGACAGAACAGCTATTTCCATGTTAAAATGTTATGGGATGCATTTTCTCCATTGTTTTTGATGGTAGACCACTCTGGTAGGCCTACATTAGAATCAAATAGCCACAGTAGCCTACTTGACCACTGTTAAAACTGTAACTTAAAGTAGGTACAGCCTCAAGAGTTCACAGTAAAAGTGTGCCGGAAGTTGCACAGAATTTTCACAATGTTCAAGTATGCGCTCAGCAGACTTGAAATGTGCTCAGTGCCCCCAAAAAATTAAGAGGGAACATTACCTTTGATCAGAGCCATATGGGCCCTGGTCAAAAGTAGTGCACTATATAGGGAATAGGGTGCCATTAGGGACGCACATGGCTTCCTTCCTGTCTGCCCTTCACTCTGAAATGATGGCTCACAAGTGGTCTCTCTCTCTCTCTGGAAAAAAGCTTACTGTGGTCATCTGGAAATTCCATTACAAAGCAGAAATGTGAGAGCTGCTGCCCGAACAACCTTCATCTGCCACCCAGGAGAGAACAGAGCAGAGCTGTGAAAAACGGTGTGAAACAACATTCTTGGATAACTATTCTACAGTATGAGGATGTGTAGAGGGACTCTCTCTCGTGTCATTGGATCAAAACATGTTTCGAGGGGTAAAGGTCCACTAATCTGGCTGCCTCCTTCTGTCACTCATTTGGAGAAAATGATGACCAGCCATAAACTGTTCATTGTTAATATGAAAACAGCACAATAATGCTTTGTATAGTTTGGGATAGTGTATTTAGGCTAATCTATATAATGAGTTAACCCTTAGGAAGAGGGTAATCTCTGTAATGAGTTAACCCTTAGGAAGAGGGTAATCGCTGTAATGAGTTAACCCTTAGGAAGAGGGTAATCTATATAATGAGTTAACCCTTAGGAAGAGGGTAATCTCTGTAATGAGTTAACCCTTAGGAAGAGGGTAATCTCTATAATGAGTTAACCCTTAGGAAGAGGGTAATCTATATAATGAGTTAACCCTTAGGAAGAGGGTAATCTCGGTAATGAGTTAGCCTTTAGGAAGAGGGTAATCTATATAATCAGTTAACCCTTAGGAAGAGGGTAATCTCTGTAATGAGTTAGCCTTTAGGAAGAGGGTAATCTCTATAATGAGTTAACCCTTAGGAAGAGGGTAATCTCTGTAATGAGTTAACCCTTAGGAAGAGGGTAATCTATATAATGAGTTAACCCTTAGGAAGAGGGTAATCACTGTAATGAGTTAACCCTTAGGAAGAGGGTAATCTCTGTAATGAGTTAACCCTTAGGAAGAGGGTAATCTCTATAATGAGTTAACCCTTAGGAAGAGGGTAATCTATATAATGAGTTAACCCTTAGGAAGAGGGTAATCTATATAATGAGTTAACCCTTAGGAAGAGGGTAACCTCTGTAATGAGTTAACCCTTAGGAAGAGGGTAACCTCTGTAATGAGTTAACCCTTAGGAAGAGGGTAATCTATATAATGAGTTAACCCTTAGGAAGAGGGTAATCTCTGTAATGAGTTAACCCTTAGGAAGAGGGTAATCTATATAATGAGTTAACCCTTAGGAAGAGGGTAACCTCTAATGAGTTAACCCTTAGGAAGAGGGTAATCTCTGTAATGAGTTGTCTTTTTGCATAAGAACAACTGTGCTCAGACTTTCAGATCACTCTCTTAATTCAGCTCAATTGATCAATTTGCACCTCGGCTTTTATACCATCTGATGCCAGCTGTAGGTCCTACAGGGTACTTACGTTACGGTAGACGAACACTCGGAGTTTGATTCCTTCCAGAGTCTCTAGCTCTTGTCCGTAGTACAGTGACCCTGAAGACAGCTGCTCCTTCAGGATGTGGTTCTTCAACAGCTTCTTCAGGTCACCAGTCATTGTCACACCCTCTGTTAACAATAGATACAGAATTTATCAGATTGATTCAATGAAATGGGTCAAGAATCATGGCTCAAGTCACTGCTGTTTGTTAGCACAGAGAGAGGCGAGAGGGAGGGAGGGATACAGAGAGAGAGAGGGAGAGAGAGACAGAGAAAGAGGGACAGAGAGAGAGAGAGATGGAGATGGGGAGAGAAACAGATGGAGAGAGAGATAGCGCCATTGATCGATGTTACCTTTGAAAGCTTCATTCTGAGGGGTCAGGATGGTCAGAGCCTCTGAGCCAGAAAGGTGGGAGCCAAGACCAGCATCAACAAACAGCTTGGTTGCTGTGGTAACGGCAGATCCCTGGGCCAGCTCCAACAAAGTCTTAGCTTAAAAAGAGATCAGTACATAAATAAACATTTCTCATTGAACAGAGAGACTCTTCATTAAGTAGCCTTGAGGTCTTGTCTCAACATGAACCATTGAGTTGAATCTACTTCATATTCACTGAAGTAGCCTTCCAGACAGACAGACAGACAGACTTAGACTCGACTTTCAACTCCTATGACAGTCAGAGACCTTTTCAGACGTGACTCATCATTACTAATAATCTCATAAAAGAAGGCAGGGATTCATTGGTTTGGATTAGAGGCTTAAATTTGACGTTGACGCAACTCTCAATTTAAGACTGGTTTTCAATACCTGTCTGAGATGAGGAGCTTGATAATGTAATTATCATGACATTAAGGAGCCAGAGGTCCAATAGTTTGACTCCAAGTCATATACAGACGGCTATCTATTGCTCTGGTCTGAATTACCTGAGTCTGGGATGAGGAGCTCGTTGATGTAGTGGATAACTCCGTTGGTCCCCAGCTGATCTTTCTTCTGGATGATGGCCTTCCCGTTGAGGGTCATGTCAGCCCCATCACAGCCCACCTCTAGAACAGTCCCCTGTAGGGTCTCCAGGGGAGTACCAGATGTGATGGACTCTGCACACTGCATGTTCTTCAGGATGTGGTAGTTCAGCAGGTCTGGATGGAGAGTACAGACACAAGTAGAACTTAGTTCACGTTAATAAGTCATTGGTTTTCCGTCTCCAATATCTATCTCCCCGTTCTATATCCAACTGTCCTTAAAAAAACAACCTTTCAGAGCCACGGGGTCTCCCAGGATCCTGTTGAGCATTTCAGGAGGGATCTTCTCGAAGGCTTCGTTGGTTGGAGCGAACACCGTGTAGTGACCATCGCTCTCGAGCATTTGGGTCAGACCAGCAGCAGCAACAGCAGTCTAAAACGCAGAGAATCAACACACTGAATCAACACAGCTTTTCTCTACATGATTCAAATTGCACATACAATACAAAAGACTGAGACCGTGTCAATGATCAGTGAATGTAACATTCCGATAGCTGACACAACATTGCATAGCATATGTTCAACATGTAGGAAATGGTAAGAGAGTTCTGTGTGATAGACTGTTCTGTGAATGAATGAATGAAGTGACAAACTGTTAAAGTCGTTTACTTACACGAAGAGTCTCCAGATCATCATCGGTGTCGATGAAAGTGTGCACGTCGTTGGTAACCGCGGTGATGACTCTGTCCACGACGTGCACGATCCCGTTGGTCGCATGCTGGTCTGTTTTCACCAGACGAGCACAGTTCACTGTTACAATCTGCAATGACGAGAGAAAAAAGAAAAGAAAAGTTGTCTCATGATTTAGCTGGCTTTCGATCGATGGTCAACATGTGACCATTTGAAAAAATTATCAAAATTGTACAGTAAATATTTTTTAGCTGACGACATATCTGTTCATGTCTCTTTTGTTGTTGAGCTGTCTCTCTAGAGCTTCCAACTTGCTTGGTCCCAGATGGCCTAGATCATACTGCACAAACAGATCTGGGACCAGGCCAGGTCACAACATCATATACCTTCCAATCACAGGAGGCTGGTGACGGTAGGATGGCTCATAATAAATGACCCGAAATGAAGTGAATGGAATGGTATCAAACAGATGGAAACCCTGTGTTTGATGTGTCAATACCATTCTATTCCAGTCATTACTATGAACCCCAATTAAGGTGCCACCAGTGCTTCCAATATAATGCAACATTAACATTGGACAAATGCTACTCACTCCGTTGGGGTAGTGGTGGATGTGAACGTTGAAGTCTTGGTACATGGAGGGGAAGGCAGATCCATGCTTCAGGTCCTCAGAGGTCAAACGGCGGTTCACCATGTGGTAGTGGAGTGCGTTGAGCAGCTCAATATTCACGTTGCTCACCAGAGCATCCAGGATTTCCTACAACCATAAAAACCAGAGTCCTATTTTCATCAGAACAACGATCAGTCACAAGTTAACCATTCGTACCATTACATATACTGACCAAAGACTTGGTTCTAGTATCTACTGCTCCTAAAAAGCGCTGATACGCTACCTTGGCTGGTTAGGCTGATAACACGTAGTCTGAGGTCAGCATTATACAATATCTCTAGATGCAACAGGATTGGGGTGAATTATACTTCATTTCCAGTTTTCTCAGTGTATCCCTCTCCTGTGAAGGGAGAGTTGTCCTCCTGACACACTCACATTGGGTAGGGCCGCCCAGGCCTGGTTGCTGGGAGCGAAAAAGGTGAAGCTCCCTGGTCCCTCGATCTCCTCCCTCAGCTGAGCCCTCTCTGAGTACATCTTAGTGGTGGCGGCTCCAACCACACCCAGCGTGTTGTAGATGTTCACTAACGGCAAGGCTGGAAAACATTTTAAAGTCTTAACCATCGTATGGGGGAATGTATGAAATTCAAATGTTGATTTGATGGATGTATATTTGACAATCAAAGTGAGATGCCATATTTTGTTTGAAAGGCTTCTTGTCTAAAAATAATTATCCCAAGTTGGTCATGACATGAATTGATGACTAGCTGTTGCATTATATGGATAGTAAGTGACTGAGCTATAACTTGATTTGCAGGCTAATAAAGCAGATTTCTTCTTACCAGCAGGACACCCCTTCTCTCCTGGAAGCTTCTCATAACCGGGGCAACACTCATAGCTGATCACCCTGTTGACCAATAAGAACACATGTTAAGGATGACGTGCAGCCAATCAGAGATGAAAACAACAGGTCAGTTTCTCCTTACCCTTTGAAGTGTGTTGTCTTGCTACAAACATATCTGTGACCAGGCTACAAAAGATTGAGCAATGTGTCTTAGGTTAAATGATACAGCCACATGCTATACACATAGTTATGTCATTTTGTGCATTTGAGATATTTCCACAATAAATCTGAACTGGGCTCAGCTGCTCCTGGAAGGTCATAAAAAGCTAATTTCCTCAGAGAGAGAGAGAGAGAGAGAGAGAGAGAGAGCGAGAGAGAGAGAGAGAGAGAGAGAGAGAGAGAGAGAGGAACCCACAGACCCAGGGTTGGCCAAAGGAAACTCCTGAAAGGGGACTAAGAGAGCGATACTGAAACACAGGCTCCTGCCAGTAAAAACAAAGAGAGAGCGGCCAAGCGAAGGTGTACCGGGTAAAAATGTGAACCTTAAAGTTAAGTCAAAAATAAGTGGTCTATATCCACGAAAAGGAAGGTTTTAACTAGCTACATTCGGTGGCAAGTTCTTCATACAACCAGAAAACAATAAATAAAGGATGCTAGTCCATTGTGTAAACATTAGTATTGCTAATCAAACAGTGGCACACATAGGTTATAGTGAGGAACACACAGTGGCAACATTAACAATACATAACACAGTCAAAAAAGATAAGGCAAAAGGTGTGGAAAGCTACGCAAAAATGATTTGGCATCTTGGGGGGGGCGTCAAATCCCATTCAAAGCTCTTCAGCAGAGTTCCTGCCCAAGCTATTTTAAAGATGAATGCACTAACTGTAAGTCGCTTTGGATAATAGTCTGCTAAATAACTAAAATGTAAAAGAGGATCAACTCTGAGTCCTAACATTGATGAAAGTCAATGGAAAACTACCTGAGCCAGACACATCTATACCCACTTGTCACGTCAACCCTAGTTAACTCCAGCATAATGAACTATACTGTAAAAGCTGTTAAAGACCAGGCGAGGATCTGAGCAATTAGCTACTGTTAAACTCCTAGGGAGAGGGTAGTTGGCAGCTCAGAAACATGGTTAGGTGACAATCCTAACATTCAGCGAGGGTGGGGTGGTTATGGGGAAACCCTTTAAAACACAGTAGCCTGGAAACCAAACCAGTCAGATTTTCAAAACAGATGGTAACTCAACTTCGATTTGTTCTCCACAAGCATAAACAAAGATGGTAGCTATGGATTTCTGACAAAATAAACAGTAAAGTCGCATAATTCAAACACAGCGTACATTGAGACTTCCAAGTGTTGAGGCAAGCTATCCACCAGACAGAAGTATTAAAGAAGAGAGTTAAGGTCCATTTAACTTTATGGGTTCCATGATGAAATTAGCATGCTAGATAGATTAGAATGTCCCACACAGTCATCTCTCACTCTGGCTTTCTATTCATAGGTACTATATCCAAAAAATTGTTTTTTTAATCAAAAAACTAAAAGGTTCCTTTCCCAGACAAAAAAAACAAGATGTAATTTGTAGTAAAAGTGACCGTGTATAAAGCTTTACAGACTACTTAGCTCCGGGATTCACCTTTAGTCAAATGTTACTACTTCAAAACATAGTGTGATTGCTGAGAAAAACAGAAGAACCAATGCATTGGCGTTGAGAGTGGGACTTTAAAGGTAGCTAGGGGATGTTGGGAGGTAGCTAAGGGCTGTTGGGAGGTAGCTAAGGGCTGTTGGGAGGTAGCTAAGGGCTGTTGGGAGGTAGCTAGGGGATGTTGGGAGGTAGCTAAGGGCTGTTGGGAGGTAGCTAAGGGCTGTTGGGAGGTAGCTAAGGGCTGTTGGGAGGTAGCTAAGGGCTGTTGGGAGGTAGCTAAGGGCTGTTGGGAGGTAGCTAAGGGCTGTTGGGAGGTAGCTATGGGCTGTTGGGAGGTAGCTATGGGCTGTTGGGAGGTAGCTATGGGCTGTTGGGAGGTAGCTAAGGGCTGTTGGGAGGTAGCTATGGACTGTTGGGAGGTAGCTAAGGGCTGTTGGGAGGTAGCTAAGGGCTGTTGGGAGGTAGCTAAGGGCTGTTGGGAGGTAGCTAAGGGCTGTTGGGAGGTAGCTAAGCGCTGTTGGGTGGTAGCTAAGGGCTGTTGGGAGGTAGCTAAGGGCTGTTGGGAGGTAACTAAGGGGTGTTGTTAGGGTTATTGGTGACTCAGAGTTATGAGGTCTCCCCTCAAGTGAGCTGTAACCTCTAGCACCAGCAGCACCATGTCCCCATGGCCTGCATTCTAACCCATTACCTGTTAAGCCCAGTGGTCACTCACAGTCACACAGACAGGGATTGTTCAGTTCAGCACAATGAAAGCTGCTAACACACCTCAGTGTTCAAAACTCCCCTCCATCCAGACCTGGGTTCAAATACTATTTGAAATCACTTAAAAAATGTTCTGTGTTTTTTGTTGTTGTTGCTTGCCTGGCCTAACAGGCCAATAGAATAGTCCCAAAACAACAAACCCACTGCTCATTTGGCACCTCAGACAGGCTAGAGAAAATGATAAAGTATAATAAATATTCTGAATAGTATTTTAAAAGGTCAGCTCCCTCTTTCCATGGATGTCTGTGTCTGTCTGTAAATGTAATTAAATCTAAACTGATAAAAGCTTTTTGGAACCTTTGTTGACACAAGCCCAGGTTTGTCCTTTTGAACGCAACTCTCTAACTCCCAGTCCCAGCCCTCTCAAATTGACACAGTAGGTCTAGCTTGCTATGGAAAAAGTCAATTTTCCTGGCTCCCTTATGAATGATTAGTGTGTGTTTATGGATGGAAGTCCCTCAACAGTGCCCTCTAAAGCCATCATTTCCTCCAAACATCCAGCGCCCACAGCAAAGTTTCACTTCCTCTTCAACTTTCATGAGATTTCCAATGAAAGAAACACTGTTGTGAATCGCCAGCAAACGTCTCCCATTACAAAGTCATCAAGTTCGTGTCTGTGGTTCAATTTTCTACAGGAAACATCTAGATAATTTCACAATACTTATCAAGGGAGATCAAATAACAAGAAAAAGCCAGGAACAGAAGACACCACACACACACACACACACACACACACACATCCTAAATAGCAAATGCATGTTTTCTTAGCACACCCATTCCAAAGGCAGTATAATGGTGCAATGGTCGACACATGGCTTTCCCATGCCATGCAAAACCTACAACACAATCTCAGAGGAATGTTAGACAGAGCAATAACCAATACCATCTTGCCCCCTGCAGGGATGTTAACATTGACGTCAATCAAACCGCCACTACTGTGGAAGGCTGTCAGTGCCTTGACTGCCCAAGGTCCAGGACAGGGCCTATCTGGAAGATTGATGTTGGTAACCTGAGTTGTCCTTTTATACTCTGAGGTGGTCGAGCTATTTAACACTACCCAGACTGATTGATTAGAGAGATACAAGGTATCCATTATCTACTGTGTAACTACCTAGCTAACCCAGAATATATCTCCCCCAAACTAACTACCTAGCTAACCCAGCTATTTATCTCCCCAAACTAACTACCTAGCTAACCCAGAATTGATCTCCCCCAAACTAACTACATAGCTAACCCACCATGTATCTCCCCCAAACTAAATACCCAGCATTTATCTCCCCCAAACTAAATACCCAGCATTTATCTCCCCCAAACTAAGTACCCAGCATTTATCTCCCCCGAACGAATTACCTAGCTAACCCAGCATTTCTCATCCAAATTAACTACCTAGCTAACCCAGCATTTATCTTGTCCAAATTAACTACCTAGCTAACCCACCATGCATCTCCTCCAAACTAACTACCTAGCTAACCCAGCTATTTATCTCCCCAAACTAACTACCTAGCTAACCCAGAAATGATCTCCCCCAAACTAACTACATAGCTAACCCACCATGTATCTCCTCCAAACTAACTACCTAGCTAACCCAGCATTTATCTTGTCCAAATTAACTACCTAGCTAACCCACCATGTATCTCCTCCAAACTAACTACCTAGCTAACCCAGCATTTATCTCGTCCAAATTAACTACCCATCATGTATCTCCCCCAAACCAACTACATAGCTAACCCAGTAATTTATTTTGTCCAAACTAACACTAAAACTTGTCAAACTTCCCATCGTTGTTGATGTCACAAAAAGAGATGAGGATACAGCAACAAAGTTGATGACTCAATGATTCCTGGATGAGTCATTTCCTCATTGCTGAGAACCAAACTAACAGGATTGTGTCTAACTCATGAGCTTAACATGAAGATCAAAAACTAACGCAAACCAATTTCCATTACTGTTACTACTAATATATTAATTTGTCAGCCATTCTTTTGAAACTAAATAATATATATCCTATTTATATATATATATATAATACCAGTCAAAAGTTGACACACCTACTCATTCCAGAGTTTTTCTTTATTTTTTACTATTTTCTACATTGTAGGATAATAGTGAAGACATCAAAAATAGGAAATAACATGGAATCGTATAGTAACAAAATAAGTGTTGAACAAATTGAAATATATTATAGATAGCCCTATTTGGTAAAATACCAAGTCCATATTATGTCAAGAACAGCTCAAATAAGCAAAGAGAAATGACAGTCCATCATTACTTTAGGACATGAAGGTCAGTCAATCCGGAAAATGTCAAGAACTTTGAAAGTTTCATTAGAGTTACCAGACACATCTCAACATCAACGGTTCAGAGGAGACTGCGTGAATCAGGCCTTCATGGTCGAACTGCTGCAAAGAAACCACAACTAAAGGACACCAATAAGAAAAAGAGACTTGCTTGGTCCAAGAAACACAAGCAATGGACATTAGACCGGTGGAAATCTATCCTTTGGTCAGATGACTCCAAATTTGACATTTTTGGTTCCTACCGCCGTGTCTTTGTGAGATGGAGAGTAGGTAAAAGAATGATCTCTGCATGTATGGTCCCCACAGTGAAGCATGGAGGAGGAGGTGTAGTGGTGTGGGGGTGCTTTGCTGGTGACACTGTCAGTGATTTATTTAGAATTCAAGGCACACTTAACCAGCTTGGCTACCACAGCATTCTGCAGCGATACACCATCCCATCGGGTTTGCGCTTAGTGGGACTATCATTTGTTTTTCAACAGGACAATGACCCAACACACCTCCAGGCTGTGTAAGGGCTATTTGACCAAGAAGGAGAGTGATGGAGTGCTGCATCAGATGACCTGGCCTGCACAATCACCTGACCTTAACCCAATTGAGATGGTTTGGGATGAGTTGGATCGCAGGGTGAAGGAAAAGCAGCCAACAAGTGCTCAGCATATGTGGGAACTCCTTCAAGACTGTTGGAAAAGCATTCCAGGTGAAACTGGATGAGAGAATGCCAAGAGTGTGTAAAGCTGTCATCAAGGCAAAGGGTGGCTACTTTGAAGATTCTCAAATATAGTTTGATATGTTTACCACTTTTTTGGTTACTACATGATTCCATATGTGTTATTTCATAGTTTTGATGTCTTCACTATTATTCTACAATGTATAAAATAGTCAAAATAAAGAAATGCCCTTGAATGAGTAGGTGTGTCTGGTACTGTATATATATTATCAATAAGCTAGTAAAACAAAATGGTCTAGAAATAGTTGTCCATGCTTCATGTTGTCTACTACAGCTAGACTAGAGACTACTACAGCTAGACTAGAGACTACTACAGCTAGACTAGAGACTACTACAGCTAGACCAGAGACTACTACAGCTAGACCAGAGACTACTACAGCTAGACCAGAGACTACTACAGCTAGACCAGAGACTACTACAGCTAGACCAGAGACTACTACAGCTAGACCAGAGACTACTACAGCTAGACCAGAGACTACTACAGCTAGACTAGAGACTACCACAGCTAGACTAGAGACTACTACAGCTAGACCAGAGACTACTACAGCTAGACCAGAGACTACTACAGCTAGACTAGAGACTACTACAGTTAGACCAGATACTACTACAGCTAGACCAGAGACTACTACAGCTAGACTAGAGACTACTACAGCTAGACTAGACTACTACAGCTAGACCAGAGACTACTACAGCTAGACCAGAGACTACTACAGCTAGACCAGAGACTACTACAGCTAGACCAGAGACTACTACAGCTAGACCAGAGACTACCACAGCTAGACTACAGACTACTACAGCTAGACTAGAGACTACTACAGCTAGACTAGACTACTACAGCTATACCAGAGACTACTACAGCTAGACCAGAGACTACTACAGCTAGACCAGAGACTACTACAGCTAGACTAGACTAATACAGCTAGACTACAGACTACTACAGCTAGACTACAGACTGCTATAGCTAGACTACTACAGTTAGACCAGAGACTACTTCAGCTAGACTACAGACTAATACAGCTAGACTAGAGACTACTACAGCTAGACTAGAGACTACTACAGCTAGACTAGAGACTACTACAGCTAGACTACAGACTACTACAACTAGAGCAGAGACTAATACAGCTGAACGTTTTAAACATTGGACCATTAAGTCTCTAACACCTTTTACAGGATATTTTCTCTCCCAGGACTGTTGGGACGTCTTGCAGAGAATAAGGTGTCAATGGCACCTTATTCCCACTATAGGGAATAAGGTGCCATTGGCCATAGGACTCTGGTCAAAAGTAGTGCACTATATAGGGAATAGGGTGCCGTTTAGGACGTACACTCTCTTTCATTTACACTGGCATCAGACTGTCCTGGCAGGACCCAACGACTGCAGGAGAGGTTCTCATAAAAGGATGAAGAAAAAGAACTTCCCACTTCAACGTGGAGCTAGCTGATTGCCTTACTGAACCAATCTGAACAAGGTTAATCCCAGCAGATGATTGAAAACAGACCTCACTGCATGTCACTTTTTCAACAGCAAGTTATTATGGTTAGCGACTTAAATAGTTGGGCTACTGTTTCAGGAAGGAATTTCACTTATGTGCTCCTTATAACTGTCACCTTCATCATGCTTACTCTCTCTGAAGGTTTAGATGTTATGCAAGCTGGTGTTTTGGACTGGAAAATGTACCAATTTAGCATAGCTCAGTGAAATCAATTCCTTCTCCCTGTACACCATCTATCTCTATTATATGGTTACGTCCCAAATGGGCCCTGGTCAACAGTAGTGCACTATACAAGGAATAGGGTGCAATTTGGGATGCAAAGGTCATGGTAGAACTCAGTTCTTCTGTTGGTTTCTGTCTTTAGCCCTGCTGCCTTCAGCAGTGTAGAGGTGAAGGTTAAATGTTTCAGCTACTTTTCGTTCAGCTTGACAATCTTAGTTGGGAGTTCTCCTTCAATAAACCCACACAAAAGGAAAATTCCTTATTTACCCCAGTGGAAAACTGATCAATCTTACTTAGAATATATTGTTTTCATATCTAAATGAAGATATGCTCAGCACAAATGACAAAAAAGTTTTCAGATCTTCCTTCCTTATGATAGCCAGCTTATCCATGCACACTATATGTATAGTCTACACTAGTAGGCTATAATACCAATATATTGACGCAGCATGTTGTAATAAATCAACTCACTGTCAACCATTCAAATGAACGTGCATGTGAATAACATGTTTATATTACACTCACGTTGGCTTGCCGCAGATCTTGCGATGGTACCATTGTTTGCAGTTGGTGAAATATTTCTTGTCGGTCCCCTGTATCTTTTGCATCGCGCACACGTTGGGTCTAAAAGAGATGAGAGAATATTTCATTCAGTTTTATTTTGCCGGCACATTACAGTAGACACTTTGAGTTTACCTATCACTTATATTGAATTAGTTGTGAAGTACAACACAGTATGCCATTAAAAATCAGTAGCTCTAGAAGGCTATATATTTTATAGCATAAAACATAAATCATGCTTTGTAATTATACGAACCAAAAGTTATGTTTGCTTTTGCCATTTGAAATTTCAGAACTTTCTATGTGCACATTATCATTGGAATAATAACGTATGCGCCTTACCCATGCTGTCTGCCTCTTATTCTGCTGTGCTGAAGAACTGATTGATAGGGTGACTTTGCAAAACAAATCGTTGCAATCAAGGTGAGCGCCAAAGTCAATAAAGTTAAGTGCTGCATCTTGGCCTTTTCCCTTTATTCTGTTGGCCTCCGAACTCCTGACAAGTCGGGGAACGGTGCGACCAGGAATATATAGTGAAGGACTCAACGGTTATAGGGAGGGGCGTGGGGAGTGAGCCAAGACACTTTTGCACACACAAAAAATAAAATGTAAAACTAACGGAGTCGATCTTATTTTTTTTTACCACAAATACAGTAATGATATGGAAAGAAAATGTGTAGAATCGATTTAAACGAAAATTGATTAATTCATGTGAACGAATATATTTTAGAGATATCATTATTTGTCATCAAATTAATCACAAATGTAATGCCATCCCTCGCCTGGGACATGAAGACTTGCATCAGCTCCTCACACTGATGCCTGGGCTTTAGCTCAGTTACCTAACACATGTACTAGCGGTTACATCCGTTATTAGACAGTGGCAACGATAATGACTATGAACATGGTCTTTTGCCTGCTAATGCCTGCTAATGCAGTGAAGAAAACGATATGACAACAATAACGTCTAATGTAACTGGCCCCTCTAACAGTACAACTGGCCCCAGCTTGGCCCCCCCTAGTTGAAATGGTCTAGAACCGCCACTGAACACATGACCCGGGTTTAAACCCGGTCAGCCACACATTAAGGTTATTTCACCTTCTGAGGACATCCACTGTAGAGAGTATCATAGCCAGGACATCTATTTTACCACAGAACGTCTCAGTTTGACCTCAACAAAGTTGATTTAGTCATTGGCCTGGACTGGGAACTCTGACAAAACTCCTTTTTGTTAATACATCTGTCTCACCCACACCCAGAGTGTTTCAGCAGGGATTATTCATTCCATTGTTAACTGTTTCATTGGGTTTACTCTGTGGCTCAGCTGGTAGAGCACAGCACTAGAGCAATGACACGATTATAGGTTCATTTCCTGCTGGTATATATTATTATATAAATTAAGTTTTGAATTTAGAACTGGTAAACCAAAAAAAAAGCACAGATGCATTGGACCTCCTGAGAAAGATGTAAAGTTCCATCAGTCCAAGGAGGACATACAGTCTTTCTGATTTTTATTTTATGTCACCAACTGAGACCTGAATTACTTCAGCAGACCTGAAGCAGTAGTTATTGTTGGCTTCTTTCCCTGATCGCTACCATAGAAACAAACCGCACAACAGAAATCCTTCTGTTATTTGAAGAAAAACAACGGACATTCACACTTTATTTGGATTGTCCGGATAGTAGTCCATCTATACATGCTCTACAGACCGTCTGTTGATAAACAAGTGCTTGCTAACGTTTCGGTTAGTGTTAGGGTTAGAATAAGAGTTAGGGGAAGGGTTAAGTTTAGGGTTAGGATAAGGGTTAAGGTTAGTAGATCGTTAGTTGAAATGTTAGTTAGTTGAAATGTTACTGATAGTATGTAGAGCATCTTCAGATGGACTATCCAAATAAAGAGTTACCAAACTGACACTTGAAAGGCAACCAAACCACTGATGAATTATTTCTAGTGATATTATGCACATTTATGAGGAATGTATCAAACTATTCAAGAGTGTATCCAACATGTTTCAGTAAAAAGATAATAATGCTAACAAGCTAACAGTGATAAGCTAACAGTGATAAGTAACATAATACATTACATCATCAAGTTACACTGCCAGGCAGACTGACACATTTACATTACATCATCAAGTTACACTGCCAGGCAGACTGACACATTTACATTACATCATCAAGTTACACTGCCAGGCAGACTGACACATTTACATTACATCATCAAGTTACACTGCCAGGCAGACTGACACATTTACATTACATCATCAAGTTACACTGCCAGGCAGACTGACACATTTACATTACATCATCAAGTTACACTGCCAGGCAGACTGACACATTTACATTACATCATCAAGTTACACTGCCAGGCAGACTGACACATTTACATTACATCATCAAGTCACACTGCCAGGCGGACTGACACATTTACATTACATCATCAAGTCACACTGCCAGGAGGACTGACACATTTACATTACATCATCAAGTCACACTGCCAGGCGGACTGACACATTTACATTACATCATCAAGTTACATTGCCAGGCGAAGAGCTACAGGATCATATGTTTCTAGAGCATATCTAACTGTTACAGAGCTCTGATGTCTGCCCTGTCTCCCCTTGATGGGTAGTATTTGGGCAAATGGAACAAGAAACATTCCAAGGTGTTTCCCTCAGACATGGCTTTAGCTTTTATGCCATACAGAACAGTTTTAAAGCCCTCAAGATCTAGGGAGGGAGACTGGGAGTTGCTGCAGCTTTGATGCCAACCCAGAAGTTTAGTTAAGCTATACAAATATGAGTTCCTTACAGAGAGAGAGATGAAGCAGGGAGGTTGGAGGGTTGGATTAGTTCCTTACAGAGAGAGAGAGAGAGGGAGGTTGGAGGGTTGGATTAGTTCCTTACAGAGAGGGAGGTTGGAGGGTTGGATTAGTTCCTTAGATAGAGAGAGAGAGAGAGCAAGGAGGTTGGAGGGTCGGATTAGTTCCTGACAGAGAGAGGGAGGTTGGAGGGTTGGGTTTGTTCCTCACAGAGAGAGGGAGGTTGGAGGTTTGGGGGTTAGTTCCTCACAGAGAGAGCGAGAGAGAGGTTGGAGGGTCAGGGTTTAGAGGTTCTGATCAATATTAGTAGACTATATAGGGAATAGGATGCTATTTCAGATGCACCTGTAGGAGTGTAGCATTTATGTCATGTAATGGATGTTCAAGCCTGTGACTTCATTCAGAGATATTTAGCTGGAGTTTAACGTAAACTGTGCATGTTTCTTTAATGCCAAGGGGGAAAAACACCCAGACTGTAAAGTAATACCTCTCTACCTCTACAGCCTTGGTAATAATTACATGTTTATTCAGGTCTACCACACAAATATTTGACTGAACACAGGAGGTCTTGCCAAATCAACCAAAGCGGCCATGGAGCGTTAGTTTCTAGAGGGTTTCAGGAAGACTGACTGAACATAAAGCTAAACCTCAGTCCAGTCAGTCAGACACGCTTTAGGAATCATTTCCACCCAGCTGCAGGACCTGTAGCCTCCAGGGTGTGTCAGGTCTGAAGGGGGACCAATAAATCTACAATACCAGTCTCTAAAAGACCTCTCTTGTTCCCCTCCATACCGTTATAATGCTCCATTGACCATGTGGTATTTTCTACTAGCTCACTGACAGACAGACAGACAGACAGACAGACAGACAGACAGACAGACAGACAGACAGACAGACAGACAGACAGACAGACAGACAGACAGACAGACAGACAGACACAGACAGACAGACAGACAGACAGACAGACAGACAGACAGACAGACAGACAGACAGACAGACAGACAGAAGTTGGAGGGTCAAGGGTGAGAGAGAGAGAGAGACTGTTCACAAACAGACCCCCAGAGCCCCAGGACAGCAACACAATTAGATCCAACCAAATCATGAGAAAACAGAAAGATAATTACTTGACACATTATAAAGAACAGAAAAACGGAGTAAACTAGAATGCTATTTGGTCCTAAACAGAGAGTACACAGTGGCAGAATACCTGTCCCACTGTGACTGACCCAAAATTAAGGAAAGTTTTGACTATGTACAGACTCGGTGAGCATAGCCTTGCTATTGAGAAAGGCCGCCGTAGGCAGACCTGGCTCTCAAGAGAAGACAGGCTATGTGCACACTGCCCACAACCTCCTGTCAAATGTATGACCATATTAAAGACACATATTTCCCGCAGATTACACAGACCCACAAAGAATTCGAAAACAAATCCAATTTTGATAAACTCCCATATCTATTGGGTGAAATATCACAGTGTGCCATCACAGCAGCAAGATTTGTGACCTGTTGCCACAAGAAAAGGGCAACCAGTGAAGAACAAACACAATTGTAAATACAACCCATATTTATGTTGATTTATTTTCCTTTTTTTACTTTAACTATTTGCACATCATTACAACACTGTATATAGACATAATATGACATTTGAAATGTCTTTATTCTGTTGGAACTTGTGTGAGTAATGGATGTTGTAGCACGTGACTTAATTCTGAGATATTTAGTTGGTGTTTACCATAAACTGTGCAGGTTTCTTTAATGCCAAGGGGGAAAAATACCCAGACTTTGTAACAATGTAGCAATTATTCAGAAACAGTCGAACCCAGCAGGTATACAGGATGCTGCGTGGAGGGAGTCAGGCTAATACACTCCACCCGGTCCCACGTCTACCATCATCCCTTAGATTACATAGAGCTGTGGAATACTGCTAATTAAACTCATTCAGAAGCCACATCTTCAGTATAAGGACTACAGTGCACTGTTTGAGACCCAAGGTTCATTGTTGTAGGTGTGCTACAGTAAACATCATTATTTATGTGAACTCTACCTTCCTATCTATGTGTTCTAGAGTGACCTTCTCTACCTTCCTGTCTATGTGTTCTAGAGTGACATTCTCTACCTTCCTGTCTATGTGTTCTAGAGTGGCCTTCTCTACCTTCCTGTCTATGTGTTCTAGAGTGGCCTTCTCTACCTTCCTGTCTATGTGTTCTAGAGTGGCCTTCTCTACCTTCCTGTCTATGTGTTCTAGAGTGGCCTTCTCTATCTTCCTGTCTATGTGTTCTAGAGTGGCCTTCTCTACCTTCCTGTCTATGTGTTCTAGAGTGGCCTTCTCTACCTTCCTGTCTATGTGTTCTAGAGTGGCCTTCTCTACCTTCCTGTCTATGTGTTCTAGAGTGGCCTTCTCTATCTTCCTGTCTATGTGTCCTAGAGTGGCCTTCTCTACCTTCCTGTCTATGTGTTCTAGAGTGGCCTTCTCTACCTTCCTGTCTATGTGTTCTATAGTGACCTTCTCTATCTTCCTGTCTATGTGTTCTAGAGTGGCTTTCTCTTAACCAAGTGTTTCCCATTAAATGTTTTTAACGTTTAATGGCTTGCCTGGTATGTGTGCTGTCTACGTTTGTGGGGCTCAGTTTTTTTTTACTGGCTGGTTTGTTGGACGGGGGATCAACAAACATTCAAATTCTTTAAAAGGCATTTCTCAGGGAGAGGTGGGTCAGAGTAGAGCTGGACATCGTCAGGGAAAACTGAAAGGTTGTGATCCCCTGAGACCTGTACAGGTACACTGTTACCCTCCTCAAACAAACAGAGAATCACTACGTGCGTGTGTGTCGTGCGCGCATGTGTTTGTGTACAGTTATTTAGCTCATACTTTTTAAATAATGGACAGGAATCGAAAAGTATTTCAGATGTCATTTCTCACATTTTCAAAGTGTAAGCTATATATATATATATATATTACCAGTCAAAAGTTTGGACACACCTACTCATTCAAGGGTTTTTCTTTATTTTTACTATTTTCTACATTGTAGAATAATAGTGAAGACATCCAAACCATGAAATAACACATATGGAATCATGTAGTAACCAAAAAAGTGTTAAACAAATCAAAGTATATTTTATATTTGAGATTCTTCAAAGTAGCCACCCTTTGCCTTGATGACAGCTTTGCACACTATTGTCATTCTCTCAACCAGCTTCACCTGGAATGCTTTTCCAACAGTCTTGAAGGAGTTCTCACATGTGCTGAGCACTTGTTGGCTGCTATTCCTTCACTCTGCGGTCCAACTCATCCCAAACCATCTCAATTAGGTTGAGGTCAGGTGATTGTGCAGGCCAGGTTATCTGATGCAGCACTCCATCACTCTCCTTCTTGGTCAAATAGCCCTTACACAGCCTGGAGGTGTGTTGGGTCATTGTCCTGTTGAAAAACAAATGATAGTCCCACTAAGCGCAAGCCAGATGGGATGGTGTATCGCTGCAGAATGCTGTGGTAGCCATGCTGGTTAAGTGTGCCTTGAATTCTAAATAAATCACTGACAGTGTCACCAGCAAAGCACCCCCACACCATCACACCTCCTCCTCCATGCTTCACTGTGGGAACCACACACACAGAGATCATTCATTTACCTACTCTGCATCTCACAAAGACATGGGGTTGGAACCAAAAATGTCAAATTTGGACCAAAGGACAGATTTCCACCGGTCAAATGTCCAGTGCTCGTGTTTCTTTGCCCAAGAAAGTCTCTTCTTCTTATTGATGTTCTTTATTAGTGGTTTCAAATCAAATCAAATGTTATTAGTCACATGTGCCGAATACAACAGTGAAATGCTCAATTACGAGCCCCTAACCAACAATGCAGTCAAGTAATTAAAGAGCAGCAGTAAAATAACAATAGCGTGACTATATACAAGGGGGGTACTGGTACAGAGTCAATGTGCGGGGCACCGGTTAGTTGAGGTAATATGTACATGTAGGTAGAGTTATTAAAGTGACTATGCATAGATGACAACAGAGAGTAGCAGCGGTGTAAAAGAGGGGGAGGGGGGGGCAATGCAAATAGTCTGGGTAGCCATTTGTTTAGGTGTTCAGGAGTCTTATGGCTTGGGGGTAGAAGTTGTTTTAGAAGCCTCTTGAACCTAGACTTGGCGCTCTGGTACCGCTTGCCATGTGGTAGCAGAGAGAACAGTCTATGACTAGGGTGGGTGGAGTCTTTGACAATTTTTAGGGCCTTCCTCTGACACCGCCTGGTAGAGAGGTCTTGGATGGCAGGAAGCATTGTCCCAGTGATGTACTGGGCCGTTCGCACTACCCTCTGTAGTGCCTTAAGGTCAGAGGCAGAGCAGTTGCCATACCAGGCAGTGACACAACCAGTCAGGATGCTCACGAAAGTGCAGCTGTAGAACCTTTTGAGGATCTGAGGATCCATGCCAAATCTTTTCAGTCTCCTGAGGGGGAATAGTTTTTGTCGTGCCCTCTTCACGACTGTCTTGGTTTGCTTGGACCATGTTAGTTTGTTGGTGATGTGGACACCAAGGAACTTGAAGCTCTCAACCTGCTCCACTGCAGCCATGTCTATGAGAATGGGGGCGTGCTTTGTCCTCTTTTTCATGTAGTCCACAATCATATCCTTTGTCTTGATCACGTTGAGGGAGAGGTTTTTGTCCTGGCACCACACGGCCAGGTCTCTCTATAGGCTGTCTCGTCGTTGTCGATGATCAGGTCTACCACTGTTGTGTCATCGGCAAACTTAATGATGGTGTTGGAGTCGTGCCTGGCCGTGCGGTCATGAGTGAACAGGGAGTACAGGAGGATACTGAGCACGCACCCCTGAGGGGCCCCTGTGTTGAGGATCAGCGTGATGGGTGTGTTGTTACCTACCCTTACCAGCTAGGGGCGGCCCATCAGGAAGTCCAGGATCCAGTTGCAGAGGGAGGTGTTTAGTCCCATGGTTCTTAGCTTATTGATGAGCTTTGAAGGCACTATGGTGTTGAACGCTGAGCTGTAGTCAATGAATAGCATTCTCACATAGGTGTTCCTTTTGTCCAGGTGGGAAAGGGCAGTGTGGAGTGCAATTGAGATTGCATCATCTGTGGATCTGTTGGGGCGGTATGCAAATTGGAGTGGGTCTAGGGTTTCTGGGATAATGGTGTTGATGTGAACAATGATCAGCCTTTCAAAGCACTTCATGGCTACAGATGTGAGTGCTACGGGTCGGTAGTCATTTTGGCAGGTTACCTTAGTATTCTTGGGTACAGGCACTATGGTGGTCTGCTTAAACATGTTGGTATTACAGACTCGGACAGGGAGAGGTTAAAAATGTCAGTGAAGACACTTGCCAGTTGGTCAGCGCATGCTCGCAGTACACGTCCTGGTAATCTGTCTGGTACTGCGGCCTTGTGAATATTGACCTGTTTAAAGGTCTTACTCACATCGGCTGCGGAGAGTATGATCACACAGTCTTCCGGAACAGCTGGTGCTCTCATGCATGTTTCAGTGTTATTTGCCTCGAAGCAAGCATAGAAGTAGTTTAGCTCGTCTGGTTGGGTTGTGTCACTGGGCAGCTCTTGGCTGTGCTTCCCTTTGTAGTCTGTAATGGTTTGCAAGCCCTGCCACATCTGACGACTGTCAGAGACGGTGTAGTACGATTCGATCTTAGTCCTGTATTGATGCTTTGTCTGTTTGATGGTTCGTCGGAGTGCATAGCGGGATTTCTTATAAGTTTACGGTTTAGAGTACCGCTCCTTGAAAGCGGCAGCTCTAGCCTTTAGCTCAGTGCGGATGTTGCCTGAAATCCATGACTGCTGGTTGGGGTATGTACATACGGTCACTGTGGGGACGACGTCATCGATGCACTTATTGATGAAGCCAATGACTGATGTGGTGTACTCCTCAATGCCATCGGAGGAATCGCGGAACATATTCCAGTCTGTGCTAGCAAAACGGTCTTGTAGCTTAGCATCTGCTTCATCTGACCCCTTTTTTTATTGATCTAGTCACTTGTGCTTCCTGCTTTAATTTTTGCTTGTAAGCAGGAATCAGGAGGATAGAATTATGGTCAGATTTGCCAAATGGAGGGCGAGGGAGAGATTTTGTATGCGTCTCTGTGTGTGGAGTAAAGGTGGTCCAGAGTTTTTTTTTACCTCTGGTTGCACATGTAACATGCCGATAGAAATTTGGTAAAACGGATTTAGGTTTTCCAGCATTAAAGTCCCGGCTACTAGGAGCTCCGCCTCTGGGTGAGCGTTTTCTTGTTTGCTTATGGCGGAATACAGCTCATTCAATGCTGTCTTAGTGCCAGCCTCTGACTGTGGTGGTATGTAAACAGCTACGAAGAATACAGATAAAAACTCTCTAGGTAGATAGTGTGCTCTACAGTTTATCATGAGATACTCTACCTCAGGCGAGCACTAGCTCGAGACTTCCTTAGATATCGTGCACCAGCTGTTATTTACAAAAGTACAGAGTCCGCCACCCCTTGTCTTACCAGACGCCGTTGTTCTATCCTGCCGGTACAGCGTATAACCAGCCAGCTGTATGTTGATAGTGTCGTCGTTCAGCCACCACTCCGTGAAGCATAAGATGGTACAGTTTTGAATGTCCCGTTGGTAGTTTAATCTTGTGTGTAGGTTATCAATTTTATTCTCCAAAGATTGCACGTTTGCTAACAGAATGGAAGGAAGCGGGGGTTTATTCGATAGTCTAAACATTTTCAGAATGCAGCCCACCCTTTGGCTTCTTTTTCTCCGCCTCCTCTTCACGCAAATCATGGGGATCTGGGCCTGTTACCAAGAAAGCATTATATCGTTCACGTCGGGCTCGTCAGACTCGTTAAAGGAAAAAAAGGATTCTGCTAGTCCGTGGTAAGTAATCGCAGTCCTGATGTCCAGAAATTATTTTCGGTCATAAGATTATTATGTACATAATAAGTAATAAAAATAAGTTACAAAAAATGCAAATAAACGAACAAAAAAGTACAATCGGTGGGGGACATGTAAAACGTCTGCCTTCTTCTCCGGCGCCATTCTTTTCAGCAATTCGACCATGAAGGCCTGATTCATGCAGTCTCCTCTGAACACTTGATGTTAAGATGTGTTTGTTGGACTTGGTCTTTTACTAATAGGGCTATCTTCTGCATACCAACCCTAGCTTGTCACAACACAACTGACAGGCCCAAACGCATTAAGAAGGAAAGAAATTCCACAAATTAACTTTTAAGAAGGCACACCTGTTAATTGAAATGCATTCCAGGTGACTACCTCATGAAGCTGGTTGAGAGAATGCCAAGAGTGTGCAAAGCTGTCCTCAAGGCAAAGGGTGGCTACTTTGAAGAATCTCAAATATAAAATATATGTCACGGTTGTCGTTGGGAAAGGAGGACCAAAATGCAGCAGGTATGTGGTTGCTCATCTTGAACTTTTATTAACTCAAAATGAACACCAAAATAACAAAACAAACTCGCGATCAACGAAACAGTCTTCTCAGGCTCACACACACTAGACAAGAAACAATCTCCCACAAAACCTACACCAAACAATTACCCATATATAGGACTCTCAATCAGAGGCAACAAGGAAGCACCTGCCTCCAATTGAGAGTCCCAACCCCTCCATTAACCTAACATAGAAATACACTCACTCGACTAAACATAGAAATACCTAAACATAGAACATAAACCAAAACCCGGAAATAATAAATCAAACACCCTTCAACAAACACACCACCCCGAACCACATAAAACAAATACCCTCTGCCACGTCCTGACCAAGCTACAATAACCATTAACCCTTATACTGGCCAGGACGTGACAATATATTTTGATTTGTTTAACACTTTTTTGGTTACTACATGATTCCATATGTGTTATTTCATAGTGCTGATGTCTTCACTATTATTATACAATGTAGAAAATAATAAAAATAAAGAAAAACCCTTGAATGAGTAGGTGTGTCCAAACCTTTAACTGATACTGTATATAAACTCTGCAAAAAAAGAAATGTCCTCTCACTGTCAACTGCGTTTATTTTCAGCAAACTCAACGTGTAAATATTTGTATGAACATAACAAGATTCAACAACTGAGACATAAACTGAACAAGTTCCACAGACATGTGACTAACAGAAATTGAATAATGTGTCCCTGAACAAAGGGGGGTCAAAATCAAAAGTAACAGTCAGTATCTGGTGTGGCCACCAGCTGCATTAAGTACTGCAGTGCATCTCCTCCTCATGGACTGCACCAGATTTGCCAGTTCTTGCTGTGAGATGTTACCCCACTCTTCCACCAAGGCACCTGCAAGTTGCCGGACATTCCAGAACCAGGTCCCAAACGTGCTCAATGGGTTTGAGATCCGGGCTCTTTGCTGGCCATGGCAGAACACTTACATTCCTGTCTTGCAGGAAATCACGCACAGAACGAGCAGTATGGCTGGTGGGATTGTCATGCTGGAGGGTTATGTCAGGATGAGCCTGCAGGAAGGGTACCACATGAGGGAGGATTGTCATGCTGGAGGGTCATGTCAGGATGAGCCTGCAGGAAGGGTACCACATGAGGGAGGAGGATGTCTTCCCTGTAACCACAGCATTGAGATTGCCTGCAATGACAACAAGCTCAGTTTGATGTGACATACCGCCCCAGACCATGACAGACCCTCCACCTCCAAATCGATCCCGCTCCAGAGTACAGGCCTCGGTGTAACGCTCATTCCTTTGACAATAAATGCGAATCCAACCATAACCCATGTTGAGACAAAACTGTGACTCGTCAGTGAAGAGCACTTTTTGCCAGTCCTGTCTGGTCCAGAGATGGTGGGTTTGTGCCCATAGGCGATGTTGTTGCCGGTGATGTCTGGTGGGGACCTGCCTTACAACAGGCCTACAAGCCCTCAGTCCAGCCTCTCTAAGCCTATTGCAGACAGTCTGAGCACTGATGGAGGGATTGTGCATTCCTGGTGTAACTCGGGCAGTTGTTGTTGCCATCCTGTACCTGTCCCGCAGGTGTGATGTTCGGATGTACTGATCCTGTGCAGATGTTGTTACACGTGGTCTGCCACTGCGAGGACGATCAGCTGTCCGTCCTGTCTCCCTGTAACGCTGTCTTAGGTGTTGTGTCTTTGGCATCATTAAATTGAAGACTGTTATTTTATCAAATCAATTCTCTGTAATTATTATTACCTGATTAAACTAATCATGTAAATGTAATTAACGAGGAAGTTGGGGCACCAAGAAAAATCTTCAGATTACAAAGTTATAATTTTCCTAATATAACTCTTCAGATATTTTAATATCTGATCAATTAGTCTTCTAATTAATGAATTATTCTTTACCTCATGTTAGTCTCATTCGAAACGTTGTAAATTGTTGGTTATCTGCACGAACCCAGCCTTTACTATGAATCATCCATACACCAATTGCAATCAATATATATTTACGCCCGTGTGTCATCGTGATCTCTGTTGGAATCGTCAGTCCTTCTGTTGGAAAGGTCATCCGAGCATCTCTCTGCTTCCCTGAAGTCTTTCGTGGTTAGAATAGATACTTCAGAGTACCATTCAGAAATGTTCTTATAGAATAGATGTTTCGGCAGTTGTCAGACTTCGCATCCCAGGTTAACAATTTCTAGCTGCAGACTAGTAATTAGTATCTAAGATTTGCTCTTATTCTGTCGGGATCGATAGTCTCAGAGTTTAACCATTTCCATCCGTGTAGCCAATGCCCCATGTGGTATGGTTAGGAATTCAACAACCATTACAACCTTAGCTTATACGGAGGTTTTTGTGGTCTCTACTCAAACCTTTGCCCCCTCAGCTGACCGAGGTACGCATGGTCTGAAGAGGATTTCTTCAGGTGGGGTTTTTATTCGTAACAGTAGAAAAGGGCTGTCCCATGAGCCAGATCATGTCTGTGTGTAACGCGGGTCGTATAAAGGAAACCAAGGCGCAGCGTGTATAGTGCTCATATTTACTTTTTAATGAAGACTCTTGAACAAAACAACAAAACGACCGACAACAGTTCCGTCAGGACACTTGACAAAACGGAAAACAACTACCCACAAAAACCCAGGAAGAAAAAATCCCTACTTAAATATGATCTCCAATCAGAGGCAACGAGGACCAGCTGCCTCCAATTAGAGATCAACCCAAAAAACAACAACATAGAAATAGAAAACCTCGAACACAAACATAGAAATAGAAAACATAGAAAAACACAAAACACCCCTTGTCACGCCCTGACCTACTCTACTATAGAAAATGACATCTTACTAGGGTCAGGACGTGACACTGTGCTCATGGGAGCCGGTCAATGACTTAGTTAAACTTTAAAGGGAATACAATTCTCTCACATTAACGGTTTAAAATCACATTACATCATTTCACAAATAGTTTCATCTTTACTTATTCATTTTATACAATAATTAAATACAAACCTGATAACGGAGGCTCCTGTATAAACAGAGTTATGGTAATGTGGCTGTATTGTCTTTCATGAGGTCACAAACATGAAACAAAACGGACCGGGTCCTAGCTGGCTTCTCCACCGACCGTTTACACATTCTCCAAAACATGGATATTGTTCAGTTCTCAAGTTCTGTGATGTAGAAGAAGTTCCTTTGTTCTACTGTGAAACACTCTCTCTGTACTGCCTGACCAGCAGGAGAGAGTCTCCTCCAGGAATTTATGACCTGAGATAACAGAACCTGGGTGTAGGAGAGAGAGAGAGCGAGAGAAAGAGAAATGCCACGATCTATACCCAGAAAGGGCCACATCATGACATAGGCGTCTCACAGTACAGACATTGCAATTTATTGCCCTGGCCACATCTGCAGTCCTTATGCCTCCTTGCAGCATGCGTAAGGCACGTTCACGCAGATGAGCAGGGACCCTGGGCATCTTTCTTTTGGTGTTTTTCAGAGTCAGTAGAAAGGCCTCTTTAGTGTCCTAAGTTTTCATAACTGTGACCTTAATTGCCTACTGTCTGTAAGCTGTTAGTGTCTTAACGACCGTTCCACAGGTGCATGTTCATTAATTGTTTATGGTTCACTGAACAAGCATGGGAAACAGTGTTTAAGCCCTTTACAATGAAGATCTGTGAAGTTATTTGGATTTTTACGAATGATCTTTGAAAGACGGGGTCCTGAAAAAGGGATGTGTCTTTCTTTGCTGAGAAACAGTGCAATTAGTGCAACCAATGACAATAGTGAAGGGTGTGTCATAATTATTAGATTGATTAGAATTAATTGAGTGAAACTGTTGAAAGACAATAGTTTTCAGTATGTTGACTATATTAGGCTATTGTTATCATATGGCAACTTAATTAGATATTGTACATAATATTAGCATCAACATACAATATTGTTTAATTTAATTTCACATATATATTTTATTGTTTCCAATTTAATTTAATTTTTGTAACATGTAATCTTTTGTTTCAACCATAATGCATAATAAGCATCGTCAACGGGGGAACATATTGAGTGTACGCTGATAACCTGTAGAAAGAATATATTCATTTATAAGATGTGGTTATAAAGAGAACAAAGAAGAATTGTTCATATTCAGACCACTAGGGGGTCAATGTTTTTAGACAGGATATCCTGTAAGCCTCCCTCTGTAGTAGTAGGATCTCCATGTTACCTCCTCTCCTTGGTAGAGCAACATGCTCAATGCCTGTGTATTAGAGGGAGGAGATAGGATGGTTAGCTTCAACAAGGTGAGCTGCTACTGGATAGTCAGTTTTCTTACACCTGATTAAGCTGTGGTGTTCAGCTATGGGTTGTTTTAACTGTCTTTTCAGTTTGGGGGTGTCTCTGTTTTGTAAATGAGCGCTTCTTCAAATTGTCCCACATACAGGTTCGCATCGTTGTGGAAAAAGGGGGAGCCTATGCGCTCCCCGAATTTGAAGGAAAAAGTCTGATTCAAAAACAAAGTAGTAATTGGATAATACCAGTTCATTGAGTTGCAAGATGCAATCATTTGATGGAGCAAGGGTAGAGTCTCTCTGCTGAAGGAAGTGTCGCCTGCAAGCCTCCAGTGTGTGGGATGTTAATGTACAAGCTCTCCACATCAAAAGTGGCCAGCAGGGTCACATTTTCAAAGTAACACATACAGATGCATAGATACTGTACACAATCTTATCTGAGAGAGTAGTTGTTGGGATTGTATTTCTTCTATAGTTATTGAAAGAAGACAGAGATGAAATATGACAGGTTACCTTGTGGACAGTCATCTGTTTCTTCTAGCAGGGTTTTATGGCCAAGTCCAACAGGACTGCGATACCATGGGACCTAGCTAGAGCTGAACAGTTAACTATACCGCTGCCATGGGGCATAGAGCTGAACAGTTAACTATACTGCTGCCATGGGGCCTAGAGCTGAACAGTTAACTATGCTGTTGCCATGGGGCCTAGAGCTGAACAGTTAACTATGCTGTTGCCATGGGGCCTAGAGCTAAACAGTTAACTATACTGCTGCCATGGGACCTAGAGCTGAACTTACTATGAACACAGAGAGAATCAAACAGAGCAATGGAATGATACACACTTTTCATTTAATTTATTTAATTTGTTTATTTGCATAGGGACATACAATTCAAAGATTTTGAAACCTTTAATACACAAGTAAATGGGATTATATCATCACATTTGAGTTTAGGTTCATGTCCAGTGCTTGTCCCTAGATGAGGCTACAATTATATATCTCTTTCTAATCTATTTAACTATTAATTTGAAGATGTTTTTTTGGAAGGGAAACAGGATGGAAATGTGGTTTATTTTTCCCCAACTTGTATTAGTTCAGGCAGCTTGCTCTACCTGAGGGAGGCCCCAGTGGAAGTTGTATAGCCTCCCTCTATGTGGAGTCAATCTGGGGCTTGAGATCAATGCTTTGTCTGATGCTACCTTCCTTCTCTTTTCTAGACTTCCTACCTTCCTGACTGAACAAGCAGTGTGACCTTGCTGCTACCAACTTGCTCCGCTGACTTCTGCCACCCTCTTCACCTTTAAAGTTTTTTTTAAAGGAGAGGGAATCTCTCTCTCTCTCTCTCTGCTTTAAAGTGTGTCTGTCTGTTGCTACAAGCCTGCAGCATCTTCCAGACCAGTCACATTGTATCTGGGTTTTCTACTGAACACCTGGGTTCAAATACTATTTGAAATCTTTAAAATAGTTTAAGAATTGGCTTTAGACTGTCTTGAGTTTCAGATGCCTGCCTGGAGGTTTGCAGTTTTTGGACTACTCTTTTGGTACCAGGGGAGGACCATCCTCCTCAGTGAATTTCATAAAAATACAAATTGTGAAACATTAAAAAGGTTAGCCTTTTTAGGTTAAACTATATAAAAAATATTCACGTCACCAAATAATTTATTAACACACTGTTTTGCAATGAAGGTCTACAGTAGCCTCAACAGCACTCTGTAGGGTAGCACCATGGTGTAGCCTGAGGACAGCTATCTTCCATCCTCCTCTGAGTACAATGACTTCAATACAAAACCCCTTCCATAGACAGTAATTATGACAACTTCCGGAGGACGTCCTCTAACCTATTCGAGCTCTTGCAGCATGAACTGACATATGTTGCCCACCCAATCAAAGGATCAGATAATTAATCTAGTACTGAAAGCACAAACTACAGCAAGCTGCAGTATATAAAATGTGGTGAGTAGTTGACTGGAAGAGAGAGACAATAGTTGAACAGTTTTGAACAAATTAAGTTCTTCAAAAATGAAGGAAGAGAGAAAGAGATAGGGAGAGAGAGAGAGTTGGTTTTTTTCACTTTCACTTACTTCGCTAGCGAATGCAGCTAGCTAGTTTACTCTACTCAAACACCCGGCTCAAACAGAGAGGGATGCTATGTTAGTTAACGTTAGCTGGCTATGGTTATTCAACACTGGAACTCTTCCCAGTCAAGGTAAGCTTTTGGTTTTATAAATGTATTGCCCCCAGGGCCCTCCGGTGTAACTGCTAAACTGCTTGCTGACTGTACACTGTACTGCATGATTGTAGCTAGTGGGTTTACTAACGTGTTAGTTCTAGTAGATATGTTGACTAGCTATGACTTTAGCAAATATGGTGACATTAACGATGTTGGCCTTGTGTAGCGGTTAGCAGTTATGATAGGGGTTTTACGACTGGTCACGGACAGCTGATGTGTTGTGTGCACTGAAGTTCACAAGCGAAAGGAAAAGGTGACAGGAGAGCGGGTAGATGCAAAAAGGAATAATCCAACGATCAAAGGCATCATGCTGTTTTTATGTGGCTGCTATGAAAGTAAACTTTGTTTTGCGTGTGATCAGGAGTGTATTCATTCCGCCAATTCTGGTGAAAAACATTTCTTAAATGGAAGCAAACTGAACTAAAAACGGGGATAAACATACCTGAATTTGTCCAATAGAAACTCTCGTTGGCAACTGTTGGACTGATGATTACACCCTAGATCAGCTAGATGCAGGCAAGATTGTGCAAGGTGGTATTGAATGTGTCACTGTCTGTTACCTTGATTTCTCACATTTCTCAACCTGTCGTCACCTGCGTTGTAAATTTCATTACATAGGCTAGGTTGTAGCAAACTCATGATGGGTATAGGGAACATTTGAGTATCATGTAGTAGCCTAAACCTATCAATGTTACATTGAGCTGGAAGAATGGAAAATGAATGACAGTATGCTGTAATAGAAATAAATAAGGCCATGCTCATAAACAAAATTATCCCTCATCTTAAACGGCACCAACCGCCACTGACTGGTTCCATTAAACCAATCGACCACAGATGAAGTATTTGGAATAATGATTTTTTTTTATAGTATTTGATCCCATGTGTGTTTGTAACTATGTTTTCCCACTCTAAACCAGCTGCTGTAGAGAGAATAGTATTTGAACCCATGTAGCTGTGTTTTCCCACTCTAAACCAGCAGCTGTAGAGAGAAAGCTCCTCAGGGTTAGGACAGGTCTCCTCACTGTCTGCCACTACTTCCTGTCTACCTCTTTACCACACATGTTAAGGTTCACTTCAACTACAAAACAATCCGTGGTTGTCATGGGTACGGCATTAGCTGTAGACAAAATAAAACTTGGAACACCAGCCACACCCCCCTTCCCCTGACTGTGCTCACTTCACTGTATCACGTCCACCACGCATTCTGCAACTACACCGACATGCAATGCACCCCCAAAGCTAATAACCGATTTAAGGAGAAAGAGGATCATGACAAGTTGGTCAAAATGTAGATATTTTCTAATGGAAAGATGTGTATAATCACTCAGTAAAAGTTACAAAAGGACAGTTAATATAAGTGTGCATGTGCTGTGGTATTAGTGTAGGTGGTTTTGGCGAGTGTAAGCAATAGCTAGCGACTCAGCAAGAAAACATTCAGAACAACAACAGTGGTTACTTTAAAAAACACAGAGAGAGTTCCTCAGCTCAGACAAACGGGTGTCTTTGTGTATAAAGACAAAGCTGATGTAGTGTTACGTAAGTTCTCCAGAATCTCTCCTGTAAACATTCTCAGAGCATAAATCTGAGTCATAAGAGCCATCCAACCCCTTATACTCTACAAACCTTTTGAAACAAAGTAGCCGGGACCAAATATTGGTCAATTGGTCACTCCAACCTATGTAGGAATGGAATAAATAGTATAAATATTATTTTTAAGCATTTTTCTAACACTTTTTTGTCTAGTGTTTATCAGTTTGCCACTGTATCTCACTGGCAAAGAATGCATTAGACCTTTCGTCAATCAAGGTCTCAAATGACACAGCAGCGTTAAGAAGAACAGGTTGTGTAATCTGTTTTAAAGTAGCATATGGTAATTTAGGTGAAACGGCTATCATATTAGTGTAGCTTTGTGCTTGTAGTTAGGTCATGTTACCAGAGCAGATGTCTTGAAAGTGACAAGGAGCGCACTTTTGCTCACAAAAGTGCTCTGAGCCATGTTTACTGCAAGCTCCCAATGAACTCCAATGAACTGTGCCTACCTATAGACTCACAAAGCCTGTGGCCTCACGTAACTGTAGTAAAGTTGAACAGCCTTCCCTTTAAAGGGAAACCATTTGTCTCCTGGAATCCAAAATCATCAACCACTGAGGTTGTGGTTAGGTTTCGCTGTTAGGGCATTATCATTATTATCATTGTTATTATTATCATCATTACTATCATCATCGTCATCATTATCATATCATTATTGTTATTATCATTATCGTTATTGACATAATTATCATCATCATTGTCATCGGTATCATCATTATGTGTCACACCATGATCTGTTTCACCTGTCTTTATGCTTGTCTTTATGCTTGTCTCCACCCCCCTCCAGGTGTCGCCCATCTTCCCTATTATCCCCAGTGTATTTATACCTTGTTCTCTGTTTTTCTGTTGCCAGTTTGTTTTGTTTCGTCAAGCCTACCAGCGTTTGTCCAGTGCTCCTGTCTTTTTCCATTTCCTGTTTCTAGAGTTTTCCCGGTTTTGACCCTGAGCCTGCCTGCCATTCTGTACCTTGTCACACCACCCTGGATTACTGACCTCTGCCTGTCCTGACCCTGCCTGCCATTCTGTACCTTGTCACACCACCCTGGATTATTGACCTCTGCCTGCCCTGACCCTGAGATTGCCTGCCGTTCTGTACCTCATGGACTCTGATCTGGATTACTGACCTCTGCCTGACCTGTTGTTTTTGCCTGCCCTCTGTTCTAGTAATAAACTTTTGTTACTTCGACACTGTCTGCATCTGGGTCTTCTCCTGAAACGAGATAGTACGGACTGGCCATGATTGACCCAGCAGACTCGGACCAGCTCTGCAGCACCATCTCCTCCCAAGGAGCCACCATTGGAAGGAGATCCTGTCTTTTTCCACCACGAATTCCCCCGGAACGCTTCGATGGAGAGTCTGGTGTTTCTCGCTCAGTGTTCCCTCATAATTTAGCTGCAGCCCTCCTCCTTCCCCTCGGACTGCTCTAAGATAGCGTACCTCATCACACTGATGTCCGGGAGGGCTCTCGCCTGGGCTACGGCAGTATGGGAACAACAGTCGGCCGTATGCTTCAGTCTGGAGGAATTCGTGGTGGAGGTGAAGAAAGTTTTCAATGCTCCATTGTCCAGGAGAGAGGCTGCACGGAAGTTACTGCAGCTTCGGCAAGACTCCCGCAGTGTGGCAGACTGTGCGGTGGATTTCCACCCTTTGGCAGCTGACAGTGCCTGGAACCCGGAAGCACTGTTCGACATGTTCCTGTACGGAGTATCGGAGGAAGTAAAGGACGAGCTTGCAGCCCGGGAACTACCGACGGTTCTCGACTCGCTCATTGCCTTGACCATTCGGATCGATGGGCTTCTACGGGAGCGAAGGAAGGAGAGGAGGTTCGATTTCACTCGCCCGCCTAAGGCTTCCACCTCGCCTCCGAAACATCCCGGAAGTCCTCGACGGCTCCGTTGCAGAGAGAACCCTAGGCTACCCGAGTTCCCTTGAGAGTCTCCAAAGTCTGCCAATTCACCTCTTCCCGAGCCGATGCAACTAGGCAGAGCTAGGCTGTCCCCAGCCGAATGGCTATACAGGCTCCACACGAAGAGTTGCCTGTATTGCGGAACTACTGGTCATTTTGTGGCCACCTGTCCACTAAAAGACCAGGCTCACCGGTAGGAGCGAGTACTCTGGTGGGCCATACAGAGAACTTTTCCTCTACCCTTACTCACTCCCCTTTTCATGCCATTTTGCTGTGGGGGAATCAGTCAATCTCTCTGGGTACTCATCGACTATGGACGCTACCCTGGCGTCCGAGCTGGGCATCCCCACTCAGCCCCTCTCCATTCCTATGGATGTTAGAGCGGTGGACGGGCGCTCTATTGACCGGGTCACCCACAATACCAGCCCCATCAACCTACGTGTGTCAGGGAACCACAGCAACATGATCCTATTACTGCTTATTAAGTCTCCTCAGGTTCCCGTGTATTGGGGTTCTCTTGGCTCCAGGGACACAATCCCCTTATTGACTGGTCTGCTGGTGCCATCATGGGCTAGAGCCCATTCTGCCACGCTCATTGCCTGAAGTAAGCACAGCCTGCACCGGGACATCTTCCTGGGGGCTCAGAAGTTTCCCCGGACCTCTCCGCCATTCTCGCGGAGTACCAGGACCTGGTGTTCAGTAAGGCCCGGGCCACTTCGCTCCTGCCGCACCGACCCTATGACTGCGGGATTGACCTTCTCCCATGCACCACTCCACCCTGGGGATGACTGTACTCTCTGTCAGGTCCGGAGACCAAGGCTATGGAGACTTACATTGAAGACTCCCTAGCTGCAGTGTTCATCCGTCCTTCTGCCTCCCCCGCCGGCGCAGGGTTCTTCTTTGTGGAGAAGAAGGACAAAATCCTGTGCCCGTGCATCAACTCCCGGGGCCTCAACAACATCACAGTGAAGAACCGCTATCCGCTACCACTCATCTCCTCGGCCTTCGAGCCACTCCAGGGGGCCACCGTGTTCTCCAAGCTGGAACTACGGAATGCCTACCATCTGGTGCGGATACGGGAAGTGGACGAGTGAAAGACTGCCTTCAACATTGCCAGCGGTCACCACGAGTATCTGGTCAAGCCATTTGGCCTTACCAACGCCCCTGCTTCAGGCTCTGGTGAATAATGTTTTCTGCGACATGTTGAAATGGTTCGTCTTCGTCTACCTTGACGACATCCTCGTTTTCTCCCGCTCCGCCCAAGAACACGTGCTGTTTACATCATCGCTGCAGGGAGTGTACAGATGGATCCCGGGAAGGTGAGAGCGCTGGTGTATTGGACCCAGCTTACATCCTGGGATTTGCCAACTTCTATCGCCGCTTTATCCGGGGTTACCGCACCTTGGCTTCCCCACGTGTCTGCACTCACCTCTCCCAAGGTTCCGTTCATGTGGTCCTCAGCTGCTGACTGGGCATTCTGGGATCGCAAACATCGTTTCACCACAGCTCCCATCTTGGTTCATCCTGACCCGTCCCTGAGGCCGATGCTTCAGATGTCGGAGTGGAGGCTGTCCTGTCCCAGTGTTCTGCCCTGTACCTCAAGTTACATCCCTGCGCCTTCTTCTCCCATCACCACGAAGAAGTACGATGTGGGGAATCTTGAACTTCTCACAGTGAAGATGGCATTGGAGGAGTGGAGACACTGGCTGGGGGGGCGGAACAACCGTTCATTGTGTGGACAGACCACAAGAACCTGGAATATCTCCGCACCACCAAGTGTCTCAATTCCAGGCAAAACAGGTGGGCCCTGCTTTTCACCTGGTTCAACTTCTCCCTCTCATACTGACCGGGATCTAAGAAGGTCAAGCCGGATGCGCTGTCACACCACTATAGCCCCGCGGCTACACCTTCAGAACCCGAGATCATTCTTCCCACTTCATGCTTGGCAACGGCACTCAGCTGGAGAATAGGAAAGAAGGTTTGTGAGGCGCAGCGTTCCCAGCGAACCATGGGGGGGGCCCCCAAATAACCAGATGTTTGTTCCTGACGCTGTCCGCTCATCGGTTCTGGAGTGGGCCCACTCCTCCAAGCTTTCCTGCCACCTGGGCTCCCATCGAACCCTGGCCTTTGTGTGACAACGCTTTTGGTGGCCTACAATGGTTCCTGACATCTCTGCGTTTGTCGCTGCATGAATGATCTGTGCGCAGAACAAGACTCCCCGGCAAGCTCCAGCTGGTCTCCTTCAACCTCTGCCTGTTCCTCACCGTCCCTGGCCTCATATATCCCTGGACTTTGTCACAGGTCTCCCCCCGTCTGATGGCAACACCGCCATCCTGACAGTAGTGGACCGATTTTCCAAAGCCGCCCACTTCATTCCTCTCCCCAAGCTACCCTCTGCCAAAGAGTGTCCCAGCTCATGGTGCATGCACATCTTCCGGATCCATGGACTCGGTCCTCCGTTCACGTCCCAGTTCTGGAAGGCATTCTGCACACTCATTGGGCCTGTCCTCCGGGTTCCACCCCCAGTCAAACGGCCAGTCGGAGTGAGCCAACCAAGACCTGGAGTCAACTCTTCGCTGCCTGGTCCCAGCCAACCCCACCACCTGGAGCCAGCAACTTGTGTGGTTTGAATATGCCCGCAACACCCTTCCTTGCTCTGCCACAGGTCTCTCGCCCTTTGAGTGTTCCCTGGGTTATCAGCCCCTGCTTTTCCCAGAGCAAAAGGAAGAGGTCGGCATACCTTTGGCCCAGATGTTTGTCCGCCGCTGCCGCCATACCTGGAAGAGAGCCCGGTCGGCTCTTCTCAAGACCACCTCCAGGTATTGACGACAAGTGGACCACCACCGGACCCCGGCTCCCTGGTATCGTCTCGGGCAGAGGGTATGGCTGTCCACCCGAGATCTGCCCCTCTGGGTGGAGTCCCGCAAACTCCCCCCGGTTTATTGGCCCTTTCCCAATCTCCAAGATCATTAGCCCCTCTGCTGTTCGTCTTCTGTTACCCCGTGCCCTCCATATACATCCCACTTTTCATGTGTCTAGGATCAAACCCATGTCTCACAGCCATTTGTCGCCTGTTTCCAGGCCCACCCCTCTTCCCCATCTCATTGACGGCCAACCGGTGTACACGGTGAGACGTCTCCTGAAGGTTCGACCTCGGGGCAGGGGATTCCAGTACCTGGTTGACTGGGAGGGTTATGGCCCAGAGGAGAGGTGCAAGGTCACTGCTGTGGACATCTTGGACTCAGGTCTCGTCGCTGATTTCCAACCCCAGCACCCCAGTCAACCCAGCATTATTATCACCATCATTATTATCATCATTATGATTATGATTTTTATAATCGTCATTATCACCATCATTATTACCACTATTATCATTATCGTCATCATTATATCATCATTATTATCAATATTATCATCATTATCATTATAATTATCATTGTCACCATCATTATTACCACTATTATCATTATCGCCATCATTCTCATCATTATGATTATCATTATTATCATTATAATCGTCATTATCACCATCATTATTACCACTATTATCATTATCGTCATCATTATCATCATCATTATTATCAATATTATAATCATTATCATTATAATCATCATTGTCACCATCATTATTACCACTATTATCATTATCGCCATCATTATCATCATTATGATTATCATTATTATCATTATAATCGTCATCATCACCATCATTATTACCACTATTATCATTATCACATCACTATTATCATCATTATTACCACTATTATCATTATCACCATCATCATTAGCATCATTATCATCATCATCATGATTGCTCTTCAGGTGGATGAGTGCCCTCTCATGGTAGGATGTCTCCTGAAAACTATTGTTCATACTTTCTGTAACATTTCAGGTGGCCACCAGTGGTTGTGGCAATGCAAAGCTGAAATAAAACCTTAAAACACATCTAAAATCATAGTACAACAATTTAGGCTATTTTACAAAATATATAATATGCCTAATCTGTTGTAGCCTAAATCATTGTCCTTATATACAGTAACTCATTAGTGGGCAGAGTGATGCGTTTAGATATGCAAAATGAATAAAATGCGATTATAAAGTGATTACAGATGCTTTTCTAGGGTTATTACAACTTGATTACAGGTTGTTGGATAAATTGCAGCGCTTTTTCAGCTACCCTCACCAGCAGACAATTAGACCAAATAAACACAGATGGAACGGAAAGAAATCTCCTCTAGTCTACATCATAAATCATGACACCTGATCTTGTTGTTCATCTGTCAGTCTGACTGAATACGCGCCATGTTGTCTAGGACTACCGCACCTGAAATCGGGATATCGGTAACATGACGCCTCTATCTATTTACCGTGCTCCACCACTGTGACGATGATAGGGGGTGAGAGCGCCAGGGGACATTAGTACGACGTAGGTGCACCTGCTGAAAGTAAGTGCCAGTATCAACAGGACTCCGGACAAAAGTCCTCGTCAATTAGTCATAGCTCCACCATCAAATTCGCTTCTACTTGTTATTGGGACTTCAACTGAATTTCCCCTGGAATGCACTTTGTGCTGACATCTACCATCACCATCAAACTCGGCATTGCAGTGGGAGCTAACAGAGATAAAGGAAGAAGGGGATTTACCACTCTCTGTCTGTCGTCAGTCTCCTACTGATATATTTGAACCACATCACAAGTAGGGTACAGGAAGATGCCCGTTCAGATTCCAGACGATACAGACTTTAGCTCTTTCAAGGAACAATGTGAAAACCACGAAGGATGGACAGCGCGCTACAACAAGGGAAGCGTGACGGTGTGGTGCAGGGATGAAGAGTGTAAAACTATCCAGAAACTAAAGGCAAGTATATCGCTACTACAGCATCCTTCTGATAGGTCTGATGCTGTGCTTAAAGTGAATGCACTGCACTGCTGAGAGGAGAGAAGACTGGAAGTGTGGGACTTGGGATTTCCAAGAGAAACCCGACTACTGTAGCGCCTCTTAATAAGATACAAAAATATGATAATAACAGAACAGGTTCCAATCTGTGTGGATCATAATGATACTTTTCCTAATGTTTAAATCAATATAACCATTCATTAATACTGTATACAGCCTTATTCATGATATTGTGTCCAGAGTAGACTAGAGTAGCTAGACTTGAGATGTAGGTTTACCTTTGTGAATACCATGGCATTCAGTAATGATTAGGTAGGTCATTAAGTAAACCAGGGTTTAGGCTTTGTAATGCACTGGTGACTGTTAATAACATAGTCAACCATGAGTTATTAGAATATGTGCTGGTCTCTTAACCATATTAGTGGCACATAATAGTCTACAGTAGACTTAGACACCCCTGGAGCATTCCATTACCCATACTGCTGTGGTTCTCTTCTGTCCTCCCCCCTTAGACACCCCTGGAGCATTCCATTACTCATACTGCTGTGCTTCTCTTCTGTCCTCCCCCTCAGAGACCCCTGGAGCATTCCATTACCCATACTGCTGTGGTTCTCTTCTGTCCTCCCCCTTGGAGACCCCTGTAGCATTCCATTACCCATACTGCTGTGGTTCTCTTCTGTCCTCCCCCTCAGAGACCCCTGGAGCATTCCATTACCCATACTGCTGTGGTTCTCTTCTGTCCTCCCCCTTGGAGACCCCTGTAGCATTCCATTACCCATACTGCTGTGGTTCTCTTCTGTCCTCCCCCTTGGAGACCCCTGTAGCATTCCATTACCCATACTGCTGTGGTTCTCTTCTGTCCTCCCCCTCAGAGACCCCTGGAGCATTCCATTACCCATACTGCTGTGGTTCTCTTCTGTCCTCCCCCTCAGAGACCCCTGGAGCATTCCATTACCCATACTGCTGTGGTTCTCTTCTGTCCTCCCCCTTGGAGACCCCTGTAGCATTCCATTACCCATACTGCTGTGGTTCTCTTCTGTCCTCCCCCTCAGAGACCCCTGGAGCATTCCATTACCCATACTGCTGTGGTTCTCTTCTGTCCTCCCCCTCAGAGACCCCTGGAGCATTCCATTACCCATACTGCAGTGTCTGCTCTCATACTCTCTCTCCTCTCCTATACTGTAACACTCACTAGATAAATAACTGCAGTGGTTTCTCATCTTGCAGCAAATGCTTGTTGATACGAGAGCAGTTTATTCACTCTGAGTTTCATGTCTCATTGGGTGTTTAGTGAATAGGGTTATGATGATATAATGATGAGAGAGAGAGAGAGAGAATCCTAAGTTATTAGCAGGAGAGCTTCCTCTCATTTATGATCGTTTAGGACAGCAACATTATGCAGTGAAATGTTGCTCTCCTTAACCAAGAATTCAGAGGTTTCCCAAAACATAGCCTACTCATGTCCTAAAATCCTCATCAGTTCCAGAGGATGAATTCATATTTCATGGAAGGTTTGTGATTGCATCATTGGATAGGAATTCAGGTGGCTCCTAATTCTGCACTAGAGTATAGCAGCGTAGCAGTATAGCAGGGTAGCAGTATAGCAGTATAGCGGTATAGTAGCAGAGCATGGTAGTAGTATAGCGGTATAGTAGCAGAGCATGGTAGTAGTATAGTATTATAGCAGTATGGTATAGTAGTATAGCAGGATAGTTGTATAGCAGGATAGTTGTATAGTAGGATAGTAGTATAGCAGGATAGTTGTATAGCAGGATAGTTGTATAGCAGGATAGTAGGATAGCAGTATAGTAGTATAGCAGTATAGTAGTATAGCAGGATAGTTGTATAGTAGGATAGTTGTGTAGTTGTATAGCAGTATAGTATTATAGCAGGGCGGTGGTATAGTATAGCGGGGTAGTAGTATAGTAGCATAGTATAGCAGTATAGTAGGGTAGTAGTATAGTAGTGTAATATTGTACAGTAGTATAGCAGTATAATAGTATAGAAGAGTAGTAGTATAGCGTATAGTAGTATAGCAGGGTAATAGTATAGTAGTATAGCAGTACAGTAGTATAGCAGTATAGTAGTATAGCAGGGTAGCCGTATAGTAGTATTGTAGTATTACAGTATAGTATAGCAGTATAGTAGTATAGTATAGCAGTATATTAAAGCGGTATTGTAGTATAGCAGTATAGTGGCACAGTATAGTAGTATAGCAGTGTAGTATCAAATCAAATTAGATTTTTCACATACACATGGTTAGCAGATGTTAATGCGAGTGTAGCAAAAGGCTTGTGTGTCAAAGATGAGTATAGCTGGTGCATAGAAGTCAGGTGCCGGAGAGCAGAGATGAGTGGACCAAGCACCTTACTGAGGCAATTATTAGAACAGAACGCAACCGCGTCACAAAAACAAATGCCCTACGAACAAGTGAGGCAGCACAAAGTACAACAAGCAAGTACAAAGTACCGGCTGCCACAAAGCACAGGTACAAAACAAAACCCGGCGCAAACCAGCCGGAAGCGTGCCAACCGTGACAATAAACAATACTCCACACAGACATGGAGGGAACAGAGGGCTAAATACACATAGTAATTATGAGGAGATGTAAACCAGGTGTGCAGGAAAACAAGACAAAACAAATGGAAAATGAAAGGTGGAGCGGCGATGGCTAGAAGACCGGTGACGTTGACCGCCGAACGCCGCCCGAACAAGGAGAGGGACCGACTTCGGCGGAAGTCGTGACAGTACCCCCCCTTGATGCGCGGCTCCAGCAGCGCGCCGACACCGGCATTGAGGACGAGGTGTAGGGAAATCTGGATGGAGACGGTGGAACTCCCGCAGCATTGAAGGGTCCAATACGTCCTCCACCGGGACCCAGCATCTCTCCTCCGGACCGTACCCCTCCCAGTCCACGAGGTACTGAAGGCCCCTCGCCCGACGCCTCGAATCCAGTATGGAGCGAACAGAGTATGCCGGGACCCCCTCGATGTCCAGAGGGTGCGGAGGAACCTCCCGCACCTCAGACTCCTGGAGCGGGCCAGCCACCACCGGCCTGAGGAGAGACACATGGAATGAGGGGTTAATACGATAATCGGGGGGAAGCTGTAACCTGTAACTCACCTCGTTCAGTCTCCTCAGGACTTTAATTGGCCCCACAAACCGCGGTCCCAGCTTCCGGCAGGGCAGGCGGAGGGGCAGGTTTCGGGTCGAGAGCCAGACCCGGTCCCCCGGTGTGAACACCGGTGCCTCACTGCGGTGACGGTCTGTGCTGGCTTTCTAGCACAGCACGGCCCGCTGGAGGTGAATATGGGCGGCATCCAATGTCTCCTCCGCGCGCCTGAACAAGTCGTCCACCGCAGGAGCCTAAGGTCTGACTCTGATGCCAAGGAGCCAGAACCAGCTGATACCCCAGTATGCACTGGAAGGGGGAGAGGTTAGTGGAGGAGTGGCGAAGCGAGTTCTGAGCCATCTCAGGCCCAGGGCACGAACGCCGCCCACTCCCCCGGCCGGTCCTGGCAATAAGACCGCAGAAACCTACCCACATCCTGGTTCACTCTCTCCACCTGCCCATTACTCTCGGGGTGAAACCCTGAAGTAAGGCTGATCGAGACCCCCAGACGTTCCATGAACGCCCTCCAGAACCTCAAAGTGAACTGGGAACCCCGATCAGACACTATATCCTCAGGCACCCCGTAGTGCCGGAAGACGTGCGTAAACAAGGCCTCCGCAGTCTGTAGGGCCGTAGGGAGACCGGGCAGAGGAAGGAGATGGCAGGATTTAGAGAAACGATCCACAACAACCAGGATCGTGGTGTTTCCCTGTGATGGGGGGAGATCGGTAAGGAAATCGATCGACAGGTGCGACCATGGCCGTTGTGGAATGGGTAAGGGGTGTAGCTTAACTCTGGGCTGGTGCCTAGGAGCCTTACACTGGGCGCACACCGAGTAGGAGGAAACATAAACCCTCACGTCCTTAGCCAAAGTGGGCCACCAGTACTTTCCACTCAGACAGCACAACGTCCGACCGATGCCTGGATGGCCAGAGGAGGGTGACGTGTGGGCCCAATAGATCAGCCGGTCACGGACAGCAGACGGAACATAGAGACACCCAGCGGGACACTGGAGGGGAGCGGGCTCTGCACGTAACGCCTGCTCAATGTCTGCGTCCAGCTCCCACACTACCGCCACCACCAGGCAAGAGGCCGGGATGGGATTCATGGACCGCTCCTCTGTGTCATACAGCTGGGACAGTGCGTCTCCCTTCACCTTCAGGGAGCCTGGTCTGTAAGAAAGGGTGAAAACAAAACGGATGAAAAACATGGCCCACCTTGCCTGGCGAGGATTCAGTCTCCTCGCTGCCCGAATGTACTCCAGATTGCGGTGGCCAGTCCAGATGAGAAAAGGGTGTTTAGCCCCCTCAAGCCAATGTCTCCACACCTTCAAAGCCTTGACGACAGCCAACAGCTCCCGGTCCCCCACGTCATAGTTCCGCTCCGCCGGGCTGAGCTTCCTCGAGAAGAAGGCACGGGGCGGAGCTTCGGTGGCGTTCCCGAGCGGTGAGAGAGCACGGCGCCTATCCCAGCCTCGGACGCGTCCACCTCCACTGTGAATGCCAAAGAGGGATCCGGATGGGCCAGCACGGGAGCCGAGGTAAACAGAGCCTTCAGGTGACCAAAAGCCCTGTCCACCTCAGCTGACCACTGCAAACGTACCGGGCCCCCCTTCAGCAGTGAGGTAATGGGAGCCGCTACCTGACCAAAACCTCAGATAAACCTCTGGTAGTAGTTGGCAAACCCTAGAAACCGCTGCACCGACTTTACCGTGGTGGGAGTCGGCCAATTACGCACGGCTGAAATGCGGTCACTCTCCATCTCCACCCGAGGTGGAAATGCGATACCCTAGGAAGGAGACGGCCTGCTGGAAGAACAGACATTTCTCAGCCTTGATGTATAGGTCACGCTCCAACAGTCGACCAAGCACCCTGCGCACCAGGGACACATGCTCGGCGCGTGCAGCGGAGTATATCAGAATGTTATCAATATACACCACTACACCCTGCCCGTGCAGGTCCCTGAAAATCTCGTCTACAAAGGCTTGGAAGACTGATAGAGCATTCATCAACCCGTACCGCATGACGAGGTACTCATAATGCCCTGAAGTAATACTGAACGCCGTCTTCCACTCGTTTTCCTCCTGGATATGCACCAGGTTGTAAGCACTCCTGAGATCTAGTTTGGTGAAGAAGCGCGCCCCGTGCATTGACTCAATCGCTGTGGCTGTGAGAGGTAGCGGGTAACTGTACTTCACAGTGATCTGGTTTAGGGATCGATAGTCAATACACGGGCGCAGTCCTCCCTCCTTCTTCACAAAAAATAAACTCGAGGCGGGTGAAGTAGAGGACCGAATGTACCCCTGACGCAGGGATTCGGAAACATATGTTTCCATAGCCGCCGTCTCCGCCTGTGTCAGGGGATACACGTGACTCCTGGGAAGTGAGGCGTCTACCAGGAGATTTATTGCACAAAACCCCAGTCGATGAGGTGGTAATTGAGTCGCCTTCTTTTTGGAGAAGGCGAGAGCCAAATCGGCATATTCGGGGGGAATGCGCACGGTGGAGACCTGGTCTGGACTTTCCACCGTAGTAGCACCAACGGAAACCCCTAAACATCTCCCCGAGCATTCTCGCGACCACCCCGTGAGAGCCCTCCGTTGCCATGAAACAGTGGGGTCATGACAGGCTAACCAGGGTAGGCCTAGCACCACGGGAAACGCAGGAGTGTCAATGAGAAAGAGACTGATTCTCTCCTTGTGACCCCCCTGCGTCACCATGCCCAGGGGAGCGGTGGCCTCCCTAATCAACCCTGACCCTAATGGTCGACTGTCTAAGGCGTGAACTGGGAAGAGCACAGCCACTGGAACAATGGGGATCCCTAAATTATGAGCGAATGCTCTGTCTATAAAATTCCCAGCCGCGCCTGAATCGATGAGCGCCTTATGCTGGGAATGCGGGGAAAACATGCAAAAACAGGTGTGGGTGAGAATGGTGCCGACTCACCTGGGGTGACGCTAGAGTGCCCTGCCTGCTGCCTCGACCCCCAGAGGAACCAACTCGACACCGACCGGCAGTGTGACCTCTGTGGCCACAGATGGTGCACGCGAAGGCCCCTCCTCCGGCCTCCCTAAGCGCAGCACCTCCCAGCTCCATAGGTATCAGAGCAGTGGTGCTGGAGGATGGAACCAACAGAGCCCGATCTGGACGTCCGCGGGTGGCCAGCAGGTTATCCAGCCGGATGGACAGGTCCACCAGCTGGTCAAATGTGAGGGTGGTGTCCTTGCAGGCCAACTCCCGACGGACATCCTCGCGCAAACTGCAGCAATAGTGGTCGGTCAGGGCCCTGTTGTTTCATCCCGCTCCGGCGGCCAGGGTCAATGCAGTATAGCAGTATAGTAGTATAACAGGGTAGATGTATAGTAGTATAGCAGGGTAGCAGTATAGTAGTATAGCAGGGTAGTAGTTTAGTAGTATAGCGGTATAGTAGTACAGCAGGGTAGCAGTATAGTAGTACAGCAGGGTAGTAGTATAGCAGGGTAGAAGTATAGCAGGGTAGAAGTATAGTAGTGTAGCAGGGTAGTAGTATAGCAGTATAGCAGGGTAGTAGTATAGCAGGGTAGTAGTATAGCAGGGTAGAAGTATAGTAGTATAGCAGTATAGTAGTATAGCAGTATAGCCTATGTAGATGCATACTGTAATAAAGTAGGGTCCAAACAAGTCATTCAGAAACAGAACCCTCAACACACTAGACGACATTACGGCCCACTTGTCTGTGAAGACTTGGTGATCTGACCATGCCTCTGTAGAAGCCAGCTATGCTGTAGTCCTAGGTAAGACTAAATGTATTTATAAAGCCCTTTTTACATCAGCAGATGTCACAAAGTGCTGTACAGAAACACAGCCTAAAACCCCAAACAGCAAGCAATGCAGATGTAGAAGCACGGTGGCTAGGAAAAACTCCTTAGAAAGGCAGGAACCTAGGACGAAACCTAGAGAGGAACCAGGCACTGAGGGGTGGCCAGTCCTCTTCTGGCTGTGCCGGGTGGAGATTATAAGGGACCTGGCCATTAAGGCCAGATTGTTGAGGGTACAACAGGTCAGTATGTCAGAAGTAAATGTCAGTTGGCTTTTCATAGTCGAGGACTCAGAGGTCAAGACAGCAGGTGTGTGTGTGTGTGTGTGTGTGTGTGTGTGTGTGTGTGTGTGTGTGTGTGTGTGTGTGTGTGTGTGTGTGTGTGTGTGTGTGTGTGTGTGTGTGTGTGTGTGTGTGTGTGTGTGTGTGTGTGTGTGTGTGTGTGTGTGAGAGAGAGAGAGAAGGTTCGGGACAAGGTCGCATATCCGGTGAACAGGTCAGGGTTCCACCCAGACCAGGTGGACTGGGGACAGCCAGGAGTCATCAGGCCAGGTAGTCCTGCGGCATTGTCCTGGGCTCAGGTCCTCCAGGAGTGGAGGGAGAGAGAGAATTAGAGAGAGCATAGTTCAATTCACACAGGACACCAGATAAGACAGGAGAATTACACCAGATATAACAGACTGACCCTAGCCCCCCGGCACATAGACTATTGCAGCATAGATACTGGAGGCTGAGACGGGGGGTCGGGGGACACTGTGGCCCCGTCCGACGATACCCCGGATAGGGCTAACCAGGCAGGATATAACCTCACCCACTTTGCCAAAGCACAGCCCCCACAAAACTAGAGGGATATCAACAGACCACCGACTTACTACCCTGAGACAAGGCTGAGTATAGCCCATTTAGATCTCCTCCACCGCACAAGTCCGAGGGAGCACAAAACCGGACAGGAAGATCACGTCAGTGACTCAACCCACTCAAGTGACGCACCCCTCCTAGGGACGGCATGGAAGAGCACCAGTAAGCCAGTGACTCAGCCCCTGTAATAGGGTCAGAGGCAGAAAATCCCAGTGGAGAGAGGGGAACCGGCCAGGCAGAGACAGCGCCTTGCCGTTCACCTTCGCACCCCTGTGCCAGACTACACTCAATCATAGGACCTACTGAAGAGATGAGTCTTCAGTAAAGACCATTCCATAAAAATTTTGTTCTGTAGCAGAAATCCCTGCCTCCTACTGTTTACTTAGAAATTCTAGGGACAATAAGGTGTCCTGCGTCTTGTGATTGTAGCGTATGTGTAGGTATGTACGGCAGGACCAAATTGGAGAGATAAGTAGGAGCAAGTCAATTTTAATGTGTTGTAGGTTAGCAGTGAAACCTTGAAATCAGCCCTTGCCTTAACAGGAAGCCAGTGTAGAGAGGGTAGCACTGGAGTAATATGATCAAATGTTTGGGTTCTAGTCAAGATAGTAGATGGTCTGACCATGCCTCTGTAGACCTCTGGTTTCTCTCTGTCAGAAAGGAAAGGCAGTCTGGGTCTCTGAGGTGACGTCCACCCAGGAGACATCCTGAAAAATTAACAGTGGAAAACTGTGGTAATGGCTAGCAGCTAGTAATGAGGAAACCTGATTCCCCCCTGCTGCCAGGCCAAGAGGGTAACAGCCCTTACTGAAGGAACTCCAGCTGACCCCGTTGGGAACCCAGATGGGGTAAATAAAGAGGGGAAATTAAGAAACGTTAGGAATGATGGATTGTTTAGAAGGATAAATGAGAAAATCATTTTTGACACCCAGCACAAATGTCAACATAACAGGAGATGATGGCTAGATAGACCTCTCTTTATAATGCATGAATCTTTCCGGGGCAGTGATGAACTTCTTGGCTCCTGAATAATAGAACATACGCGTCGAGGTATTGACGACATTCCATTCAGAGGGACATAACCTAACCTAAGGAGCCAACCCAGGTAGTGGAAATGAGGAGTGACTAAGCCTTCTGTTGAAGCCAGGCCTGGACGGGGGTTGGACAGGGGGGATGTGATGGTGAATTATTAACTCAACGTCAGCTATCTACTGATTGAGTTACATGGAGCCGTTTGGTACGTTGACCCGACGCACAATATCTGATCGTGTTGCACCTGGCATGCTATATACAGCACTGTAGTCCCTGCACACTGGTCAACTAAAGTTATCCTGTAATATTTAGAATGGAAGGAAGTGGAATGCTTATTCTGGGCTAGGACTAACCCTTCTTTACATTATTCCTATCCTGTACTTTACACCCCTATGACAATGGGTCAAATTGAATTGAATGCTTCATCTCTTTGTCCTGTAGTTTCCACATTCATCTTGAATCCTTTCAATATTTGATCTGCCATTGTTGTTACAGAAGCCAAATGACCAATGTTCCCCCACTGAAGATAACTAATTAGAATAAAGCTCATTGATCACAGAAGAGTCAAAATAAACACATTTACTACAGCTATGGAGAGCACCAGGAAAGTAAACTAAGTTGTGCATTATAATGCATTATACACAGCTAATAAGGTGTTATACATGTGCTTATAATGCTTGATGAAGAGGGTATCCATTGGAAGTGTTAAGGGAAAGTCCTGTTGCAGCCTCATGGTTGAATACAAACACTAAACTTCTCTCCTAGTCCTTCCTTCCTCTCCCAAACCCAAACACAAGGAAAGGCTTGGGGCCGCCAACATTTGAAGAGATCTGATCAAATAAGATAATGTACATTTGTCTTGGACATAAAAACACTCAAACCCAAACAGAAGGAAAGGCATTAAGGTCCCCAGCTATCCCATGATCCTATCCCACTCTGCTGCAGTGACCCCAGCTATCCCACGTTGCCATCCCACTCTGCTGCTGTGGCCCCCAGCTATCCCATGATCCTATCCACTCTGCTGCTGTGGCCCCCAGCTATCCCATGATCCTATCCCACTCTGCTGCTGTGGCCCCCAGCTATCCCATGATCCTATCCCACTCTGCTACAGTGGCCCCCAGCTATCCCATGATCCTATCCCACTCTGCTGCTGTGGCCCACAGCTATCCCATGATCCTATCCCACTCTGCTGCTGTGGCCCCCAGTTATCCCATGATCCTATCCCACTCTGCTACAGTGGCCCCCAGCTATCCCATGATCCTATTCCACTCTGCTGCTGTGATGCAGGCAGAATGGTATATTCATCAGCCACTGATGCATCAGAGATATGGGGGAAATCCATTTATTTGCTTGTTTACATTGTAATATAATACACTATGCTTGGCTTGTAGCTAGGTCTACTGTAAACAGTTTAACATGATGTATACTACACTGGATGGAGTTGAATATGATGTACACTACACTGGATGGAGTTGAATATGATGTACACTACACTGGATAGAGTTTAATATGATGTACACTACACTGGATGGAGTTGAATATGATGTACACTACACTGGATAGAGTTTAATATGATGTACACTACACTGGATAGAGTTTAATATGATGTACACTACACTGGATGGAGTTTAATAACAGAGCGCATTAAGATAGTTGTAATCTTACGTAATATCTCCAAGGAAACACTTCATATAGTTTATTATTAATTCAACTAATATATCTCATATTGTAAATTAATTAATTTAGGTAGGTTCTGGTATATTCCGTTGGTTCCATGTGGTCACACAGATATTACAGCAATATAATATATTCAGCTTCCTCAACTTCAAATGTTGTTGTTGTTATGGTGGTGTACTGTACTGTATTCTCACCTGGTTTTCTAAACAGTGAAATGTTTTCTATAAAACTTGGGACTGATCTATGGGCAACATTCCAAATAACAACGTGTCAACATCAATCCTTCTGGAAGAGAGACTGTAACAGCTTTTGTGTCAGATCTCTTGTTTCTCATTATAAAATGCATCATTCTAAACTTAATTGATACTAAAGACAGCTTCAGAGAACGCAGTTCAGGGAAGTGGAATCAGTCACTGTTCTACCAATGTTATTCATAGCTAACCCAGTCCTATGTAACTACACAGTAATAACTGTAGTAGCAACAAAGTTGTTACGTAGTCAATTCTATGTAGTTAACGTGGTAACAGGGTTTATCGGCATAGGCTATTACGTAATTGTATTTCTCAATACATTTTTGTGTCTTACTTATTGTTTCAGATGAGGATAGTGTGCAAGGACGTGACTGCTGAGACCCTTTACGACGTCCTTCATGACACCAGCTACCGGAAGAAATGGGACAGCAACATGATCGACACCCACGATATCGGCAGGCTCACTGTCAACGCAGATGTAGGATATTACTCCTGTGAGTTAGTCTCAGATGTAGGATATTACTCCTGTGAGTTAGTCTCAGATGTAGGATATTACTCCTGTGAGTTAGTCTCAGATGTAGGATATTACTCCTGTGAGTTAGTCTCAGATGTAGGATATTACTCCTGTGAGTTAGTCTCAGATGTAGGATATTACTCCTGTGAGTTAGTCTCAGATGTAGGATATTACTCCTGTGAGTTAGTCTCAGATGTAGGACATTACTCCTGTGAGTTAGTCTCAGATGTAGGATATTACTCCTGTGAGTTAGTCTCAGATGTAGGACATTACTCCTGTGAGTTAGTCTCAGATGTAGGATATTACTCCTGTGAGTTAGTCTCAGATGTAGGATATTACTCCTGTGAGTTAGTCTCAGATGTAGGACATTACTCCTGTGAGTTAGTCTCAGATGTAGGATATTACTCCTGTGAGTTAGTCTCAGATGTAGGATATTACTCCTGTGAGTTAGTCTCAGATGTAGGACATTACTCCTGTGAGTTAGTCTCAGATGTAGGATATTACTCCTGTGAGTTAGTCTCAGATGTAGGATATTACTCCTGTGAGTTAGTCTCAGATGTAGGATATTACTCCTGTGAGTTAGTCTCAGATGTAGGATATTACTCCTGTGAGTTAGTCTCAGATGTAGGATATTACTCCTGTGAGTTAGTCTCAGATGTAGGACATTACTCCTGTGAGTTAGTCTCAGATGTAGGATATTACTCCTGTGAGTTAGTCTCAGATGTAGGATATTACTCCTGTGAGTTAGTCTCAGATGTAGGATATTACTCCTGTGAGTTAGTCTCAGATGTAGGATATTACTCCTGTGAGTTAGTCTCAGATGTAGGACATTACTCCTGTGAGTTAGTCTCAGATGTAGGATATTACTCCTGTGAGTTAGTCTCAGATGTAGGATATTACTCCTGTGAGTTAGTCTCAGATGTAGGATATTACTCCTGTGAGTTAGTCTCAGATGTAGGACATTACTCCTGTGAGTTAGTCTCAGATGTAGGATATTACTCCTGTGAGTTAGTCTCAGATGTAGGATATTACTCCTGTGAGTTAGTCTCAGATGTAGGATATTACTCCTGTGAGTTAGTCTCAGATGTAGGACATTACTCCTGTGACTTAGTCTCAGATGTAGGATATTACTCCTGTGAGTTAGTCTCAGATGTAGGACATTACTCCTGTGAGTTAGTCTCAGATGTAGGATATTACTCCTGTGAGTTAGTGTCACATTGTTTACGGATGATAAGCCTCCTCGTATTGAATCAGTATTCATGAGGCAGTGTGAGTCAGTGTGAGTCAATATGCCAGTCAGTGTGCCGGTCAGTGTGAGTCTTATGCCAGTCAGTGTGAGTCAATATGCCAGTCAGTGTGAGTCAATGTGCCAGTCAGTGTGAGTCAAAAGGCCAGTCAGTGTGAGTCAATATGCCAGTCAGTGTGAGTCAATGTGCCAGTCAGTGTGAGTCAATGTGCCAGTCAGTGTGAGTCAATATGCCAGTTAGTGTGAGTCAATGTGCCAGTCAGTGTGAGTCAATGTGCCAGTCAGTGTGAGTCAATATGCTAGTCAGTGTGAGTCAATGTGAGTCAATGTGCCAGTCAGTGTGAGTCAATGTGCCAGTCAGTGTGAAGCAATGTGAGTCAATGTGCCGGTCAGTGTGAGGCAATGTGAGTCAATTTGCCAGTCAATGTGCCGGTCAGTGTGAGTCAATGTGCCGGACCAGTGTGCCGGTCAGTGTGAGTCAATGTGCCGGTCAGTGTGAGTCAATGTGCCAGTCAGTGTGAGTCAATATGCCAGTCAATGTGAGTCAATGTGAGTCAAAATGCCAGTCAGTGTGAGCCAATACGCCAGTCAGTGTGAGTCAATGTGCCAGTCAGTGTGAGTCAATGTGCCAGTCAGTGTGAGGCAATGTGCCAGTCAGTGTGTGTCAATGTTCTAGTCAGTGTGAGTCAATGTGCCAGTCAGTGTGAGTCAATGTGTGAGTCAATGTGCCAGTCAGTGTGAGGCAATATGAGTCAATGTGCCGGTCAGTGTGAGTCAATGTACCGGTCAGTGTGAGTCAATGTGCCGGTCAGTGCCAGTCATTGTGAGTCAATGTGCCAGTCAGTGTGAGGCAATGTGCCAGCCAGTCTGAGTCAATGTGAGTCAATATGCTAGTCTGTGTGAGTCAATGTGCCAGTCAGTGTGAGTCAATGTGCCAGTCAGTGTGAGTCAATGTACCGGTCAGTGTGAGTCAATGTGCCGGTCAGTGTGAGTCAATGTGAGTCAATATGCCAATCAGTGTGAGTCAATATGCCAGTCAGTGTGAGTCAATGTGCCGGTCAGTGCCGGTCAGTGCGAGTCAATTTGCCAGTCAGTCTGAGTCAATGTGCCGGTCAGTGTGGGTCAATGTGCCGGTCAGTGTGAGTCAATGTGCCAGTCAGTGTGAGTCAATGTGCCGGTCAGTGTGAGTCAATGTGCCAGTCAATGTGAGTCAATGTGCCGGTCAGTGTGAGTCAATGTGTCGGTCAGTGTGAGTCAATGTGCCAGTCAGTGTGAGTCAATGTGCCGGTATGATTCAACAGATGTAGTAGACTAAAGAATATTTCTCAAAGTAAAAGGTGTTTCTATGACTAGGCCTACTGTAACCACATGTTGCAGATGAAAGGTACAGCAAACACGCAATCTAATCAGTTATAGAAATAGACTGAATAGACTGGGTTGTGAGGCAGTTCATCACTGAGAATCATTGAGAACTAGACAATAGAATGTGCCAGTCAGTGTGAGTCAATGTGCCAGTCAGTGTGAGTCAATGTGCCGGTCAGTGTGAGTCAATGTGCCGGTCAGTGTGAGTCAATATGCCAGTCAGTGTGTGTCAATATGCCAGTCTGTGCCAGTCAGTGTGAGTCAATTTGCCAGTCAGTCTGAGTCAATGTGCCAGTCAATGTGAGTCCATGTGCCGGTCAGTGTGAGTCAATGTGCCAGTCAGTGTGAGTCAATGTGCCGGTCAGTGTGAGTCAATGTGCCAGTCAATGTGAGTCAATGTGCCGGTCAGTGTGAGTCAATGTGCCAGTCAGTGTGAGTCAATGTGCCGGTCAGTGTGAGTCAATGTGCCGGTCAGTGTGAGTCAATGTGCCAGTCAGTGTGAGTCAATGTGCCGGTATGATTCAACAGATGTAGTAGACTAAAGAATATTTCTCAAAGTAAAAGGTGTTTCTATGACTAGGCCTACTGTAACCACATGTTGCAGATGAAAGGTACAGCAAACACGCAATCTAATCAGTTATAGAAATAGACTGAATAGACTGGGTTGTGAGGCAGTTCATCACTGAGAATCATTGAGAACTAGACAATAGAATGCTACAGCATGTGGACATTTGGACTCATTGAAACATCTTCCACTGAAGTCATGTTGTCATTGTGTTTGTAGGGAAGTGCCCGAGTCCCCTGAAGAACAGGGACTTTGTTACAATGAGATCATGGCTTCCTCTGGGAAACGACTACCTGATCATCAACTACTCTGTCAAACACCCGGTATGAACCTTTATCTACACACGATGTCAGTTGGCTCGGAATACTGCACAATGAAAAAGACAACCAGCACTCACAAAATACAGTATTTTTTTTATCAGCTGTCACAATAGACGAGTGGCCGGTCGTCGTTTTCATACAAGTAGGATTACTTTTGTGCTACAGCACCCAAAGATGCATTTACTTATCTAAAGTTGAGCATGTCTTCTAGTGAATGTTGTACAATAGACAGATGGTATTAGTGCTGTTTGACAGACTCAGTAAGAAAGCCCTGCCAGAGGCCCTGTCTACTGTTGAAGTGGGGTCAACATCTCTTCATGCTGCTGTTGTGAACTTTGGGTTGAAGTTTGGGTTGTTTAATAAACAAAAAAACTATAAACATAATATGAACAGCTGACTGGTTAATTTTTTTTAACGGTAATTCATTAATGAATAATACTTTGATTTGATTGGTCTTATTTCAGCAATATCCGCCCAAAAAGGACTATGTGAGAGCGGTGTCTCTGCTGACAGGCTACCTGATTCAGTCCAACGGAGCAAACTCCTCCACTCTCTATTACCTAACGCAGGTCGATCCCAAAGGTAAACCTTTTTAACTGGTTATATACAGTACTGTACATTTTAAATGATTTACATAACATCATGTTTTGGTGTTTACAGTACAGCTCTATGCTGGTCAACACCAGATCTGGATACAGTGCATCGCTGTCATAGGGTGCTATGAGAAGACTGCTCTGTCTGTTTGTGTACGTAACACCATTCCTGTTAGCTGAAACTCCCCTAACTTCACTCCACACTGAGAGAGTCCTGTTGAAATACCTCTATGTACACAGACATAGGTCTTAAGGAGGAATCAGGCAAAGATCAAACGCAACAAGATTACGTTTCATAAGTAACTTTTTGAAACCTATTAGGCCGATGATATGACCTGTGGCATATCCTTCCTATCCAAGATATTTAAGGTGCTTTTAACAACTGTACTTTAAAGAAGGGCATTATTGAAGAAAGCTTAATGTCAAGCCCTGACCTGAGAGAGACAGTTTATTTCTCTATTTTGTTAGGTCAGGGTGTTGGGTGGGCATTCTATGTTTTATATTTCTATGTTTTGGTCAGGTATGGTTTCCAGTCAGAGGCAGCTGCCTATGGTTGTTTCTGATTGGGAACCATACTTAGGCAGCCCTTTTTCCCTCCTTGAGTTGTGGGATCTTATTTTTGTACTGCTCGGTAAGCCTGCAAGAAGTGACGGTCGTTTACCTTTGTTTATTATTTTGTTTTAGTGTTCTGAGTAAAAATAAATATCAAGATGAACACTTACCACGCGGCACCTTGGTCTACTCCTTTGGACAACCGTTACACTTAACCATTAAATGCTGACATTGCATCTGATTAAAGTGTGGAGAGACCGTTTCACTATAGTATACAGTATATCTTCTCTTGCACCTTTTGTAAACCCAATGTCAGGGTGCAGCAGATCACCACATTGTCTGCAACTACTCTGTGTGCTCCATTGTAATTTAACAACAGTCTAGCCTAATTTCTGTCCTTGAGTGTGAAGAGACTCTGTGTGTGTGTGTGTGTGTGTGCGTGCGTGCGCGTGTTGCAAACCTCAAATTCATGACATGGAAAACAGCTGGCACACTATTGTCACACTTCTGTTATGTATACTGTCCTTACTGTAAACCATAGGTCCTGCATGAACTATATCTACTGTATACTGTCCTTACTGTAAACCATAGGTCCTGCATGAACTATATCTACTGTATACTGTCCTTACTGTAAACCATAGGTCCTGCATGAACTATATCTACTGTATACTGTCCTTACTGTAATCCTGCATGAACTATATCTACTGTATACTGTCCTTACTGTAAACCATAGGTCCTGCATGAACTATATCTACTGTATACTGTCCTTACTGTAAACCATAGGTCCTGCATGAACTATATCTACTGTATACTGTCCTTACTGTAAACCAGGGGTCCTGCATGAACTATATCTACTGTATACTGTCCTTACTGTAAACCATAGGTCCTGCATGAACTATATCTACTGTATACTGTCCTTACTGTAAACCAGGGGTCCTGCATGAACTATATCTACTGTATAATGTCCTTATTGTAAACCATAGGTCCTGCATGAACTATATCTACTGTATACTGTCCTTACTGTAAACCAGGGGTCCTGCATGAACTATATCTACTGTATACTGTCCTTACTGTAAACCAGGTGTCATGCAGGAACTATATCAAGACTTATGTACTGTATATTGTAAACCAGGGGTCGCACAGGAACTACTGTATAGCAACACTTCTGTTCTGTATACTGTAAACCAGGGGTCCTGCAGGAACTATATCAACAGGAAGCAAGCAGTGTGTTTTATTAAAGAGAGCAAAACACCTTTTTCATAGGCCTGCCTAATAGGCCTGCCTAATAGAAATACTTTTGCGCTATTGTATTGGTGTTAAACTTTCATCAGGGTTCTCACAAGGTGCTTGGCACTCTGAAATTCAAGTACTGGAATCAAGTACTGGAATAAGACATTTTCTCAAGTTGGTACTTTAAAAGTATTTGAATTAAAATGAGAGGAGAACAGATAATGATCAAATATGTTTATGAAAAATATTATAAAAATATATTGGTCTTGCGAATTAATTTCCAGGTAACTACCGAGTTTTATTTCCTCACGTTTCGTGCTGTGGTTGCCAGGCGAGCTTGTTCATTCCACACACACTGCCACTCAGGTACAGAACTGGCTGATTAGGGGACGTCAAACGTCACATTGATAGCTAAAATCCAGGGAAAATGTAGATTCAAGCCTGCCTTTTGTGTTTATGGAACATTTCAGTGATTTTTTTATTTCAATTCATGAAAACATGACCCTGAGGAAGGCACAGTGATGCCGAAATGTTGGTAAATACCCATTACATTGCTGGGAGTTTATACATGGTGTGCGACTTTCTTTATTTTGATAGTTTATTCGCCATTAGTCAGCACCTCCACACAAACTATTTTTCTGGGTGTGCGCCAGCTCATGTTTTTGAAAACTTGGGACCAACACTTTACATGTTGTGTTTTATATTTTTGTTCAGTAAAGTTTACCCACCATTTTTTACCACTACATCACTGGACCCAACCAACCCACACCGTGTATGTTGCAAAAAATGCGTCAGACCCACACAACGCTCCATCCTGCTGGCGCCAGTTTTACATCATATTACTTGTTATCTGCAACAACCTCCAGAGCTGTTTTGCCAATCGCCTCGTTGACAGGTCGCCCGCGATATTCCGCTTTATCAAGCGGCAGCTGTGCTCCTGCCGTTCTGGTGGCCGTTCATGTGCTGTTTTCCCCACACAGCCCACCTACCCTTCTCCCGCCGGCAACACTCAAAGTTGCCAGTCGGAAGCAGGAAGCTTTTTTCATAGCTATTAATTAGTAGATTTCCCATTGGCCAATAAAAACACAGTCATTCAGCTGGAATTGTGTAGTAATGTGAATAGGGAATGTTGGTTCACCAGTAGGCATGTCCCAAAACTCTGCTCATCACAACTCAAATTACAACATCATCAGTACTGACTTACCACTTATGTAGTAAATAAGTAGTAAAACAACGTATTACTGAGTAGAACTTGTAAGGTAGTGATGAATACTAGGTGTTTTTTAGTTTTTTTTTATGTTTTATTTTTCATTAGGTTATTGCGATATACTGCCATCGGGTGGCAACTAGAAACAATGTCATTATAAGAACTATTTACAAATTGATAGTCCTTGAATATAAGTATTAGTGCTTGGAAAAGTACTTGAAAGTCCTTGAATTTGACTTGCCACTGTCTGTACAGAAGCCTGTGTCATGTTTTTGGTTTGGACTACAGGTTCCCTTCCCAAGTGGGTGGTGAATAGAGCTTCTCAGTTCGTAGCACCAAAGGTAATAGTATATTATTATTATTATCAATCTGTCTTGGTAATGTGCTATCTTGAAACCCGAGAAATAGAGAGTGTGCCTAACAAAGCACAAGGGTGGCCTATATTATTTGATACCTCTGTCTCCATGTAGTGGTTTCAGGAAGTTCATGCACTTCCCAAAGATGTTTTGACTTGTTTTGATTCCAAAATCACTATCAAGAATACCATGAATGGTAATACCATGGTGTTATATGTGTTTATTACACATTTATAAACTATTTCTAAACTAATCATTTACAGTTGATTGCCTAATTATAAAACCCTTCAGAACCTGGTTGCAAGACGGCAGGTAGCCTGGAGGTTAGAGCGTTTGGCCAGTAAGCGAAAGGTTTCTAGATCAAATCCCTGAGCTGACAAGGTAAACATCTGCCCTTCTGCCCCTGAACAAGGCAGTTAACCCACTGTTCCCCGCTAGGCTGTCATTGTAAATAAGAATTTGTTATTTATTTAACTATGCAAGTCAGTTAAGGTTTTTAAAAAAAGCCTTATCTGAGAGGCTCTTAACTAACACATTCATTTAAAATCTGAATATTTGTGCTCCTTCCCCCTAGGCCATGAAGAAGATCTACAAGGCCTGTCAGAAGTATCCAGAGTGGAAGAGGAAGCACAACCCTAACCTGAAGCCCTGGATTTATCCCGAGCAGAACACCTTACCGTGTATTAACGTGGCTGACCTTGTACTACAGAGAGCCGACTCACTGGAGAACATTGATGAGAGCCGCCTGACCGAGGAGAAACAAGCACAACATCACAGCGATGACGAAGAGACCTAGGCTAACTCTGAGTGAAGACACTGTTTGTATATAATTGTGTGGCTGTGTTAAAAATGGCACCCTATTCCCTATATAAGTGTATTACATTTGTGCAGGGGCCCATAAGGCTCTGGTCAAAAGTAGTGAACTATATAAGAAATAGGGTGCAATTTGGGACACACCCTCTGTGTTGGGTTTGGTGTGTGTGTTTCCGTGTGTGTGTGTGTGTGTGTGTGTGTGTGTGTGTGTGTGTGTGTGTGTGTGTGTGTGTGTGTGTGTGTGTGTGTGTGTGTGTGTGTGTGTGTGTGTGTGTGTGTACATGTATGATGTACTATAATTTGGATCTGCGACTTTTGTCTTGTTGCATTTAGTTGGTAATTGATCTATAACTTATTGAATCAGAGGGGTTTGACAGGGTATTTTCATATAGAAATAAAATGGACAACGTATGTACGGTGCTATCCTTCAATTAAATGGTATAATATCGAATTTATGATAATAATAGTGTAAACATGTGTCTATTTCAAAACAAATTTCAAGACAATATTTAAATATTGCAAGACCCTAACATGTTTTTTTTTCTTTTTTTTTCATATTCATGTTTGATTTGACTTACGCTTTCATTTGAAGTGTTATACAATAGCCATTGCCAATAGAGAAGATCATGCAGCCTACTTACTACAGTATATTTCCTGGTATCTAGTGCCTCCCAGTGGCAGTAATACGTCATAACATTTCCTCATCGCCCAGTGTTTGGAAGCCGTGAGCGTTTAGAACACTGTTTCCCGAACTCGGTGCACGTTTTGGTTTTTACCCTTAGCACTACACAGCTGATTCAAATAATCAACTAATCATCAAGCTTTGATCATTTGAATCACCTGTGTAGGGCAAAAAAAAAAACGTGCACCAAGTTTCGGGAAAACGCTGGGTTAGAACAATGGAATGTTGTCAGTTTGTTAGGAAGTGAATTAGCATAATGCACCAAGACAAGTGTGCTTTTGTACAGTGAATGACCCACTGAGGCTCCTAATGACAGTCACAGGGGAGGAGAGATGGCAGCATAACAACGCCTGAGGGAATAAAAGCTCCTGTCTGACCCTTAAAAAGAATCATTATAATCAGTTATAATCTGTTATAGCTTGTTATAACCGTAGGGGTCATGAAACGTGTTTAGCTGTTAAAAGGTCATTACCTCAGTTATACTTTGGTCTTGCCTGTCCTGACTGAATATCAAAGCTTTTGTCTTTATACATAGTTATTATTAGGCATGTGGTTTAATTGAATTCTAACTGTCTTTTGGTAGGATTTTCAGACATGTTTCCAAAATGGAGAGACATCATGTTCATAGCAACACACACGTTAAATAAAGAGAAGCTGTCTCCTGATTTTAAGACCTTCGCGGCTGATGCTCTTGATTCCTAATCTTCATTTCCAAGTACAAGTTCCCATTTTAACTGCACTGTTTGTTTTTCTCCATCGATAAGGAACGTTTATGTGTGACTGTATCCTTTTTCAGACTTAAAAATTCAGCTGGGGGCCAATCCTCAGAATCTGTATTGTCTCAGGCACTTCCTGTTTCCCCAAGGCCACTTCCTGTCCCATTTCCTGTCTGCATCAGTCGGATTGTTTTTGAGGGAAAGGAAACTCCTCTGTTGTCTAGATTTCTCACACAACACAAAAGCTTCTCTTTGATTTTATAACTCAAAGTTCATTGCTTTGTCTTGTATAAAATGTCTTCCATTTTGAGCGATCTTTGAGAAATTAAAGCGTGTGATGTTATTGCACTGTGCACTCGTGATCTCCTAAAATCATCCATTTATTATCCACAATCTGAGCTGCCTTTGATTTTTGAATAACAATGTGTGTGATTCATGATAGCCCTGGAACTTGAACTACGGTAATGTGAAAAATGTGTAATATCAAAATGTGTTAGGCAGGGGGTGGGAGGGATCCAGGACCAGATCTTAATTTCACCTGAACATCCACATTTTTTGTAGCTATTTAAAATTCTGATCTCTCATCAGGTTGTTTGGGTCTATTGTATCAGTAGTCCTATTGAAGACCACATCACATGGTCTATTGTATCAGTAGTCCTATTGAAGACCACATCACATGGTCTATTGTATCGTATCAGTAGTCCTATTGAAGCCCAGATTATTGTACCTTTTTCCACCCATGCACCTAACCTAACTAAACCTAACCTAACTAAAGCTACCCTAACCTAACTTAACCTAACCTAACTAAAGCTACCCTAACCTAACTAAACCTAACCTAACCTAACTAAATGCACACTAAACGGTAGCCTACACATTGCACATACTGTGTAGTTTTTTTGTTATTTTATGGGCAATAGAGAATGTTTTTAAAACAAGTGCATAAGTATAATTAAATTAAATTACCTGATTGCAAGGTGTCCATTCTTTAACAGTAGGCCTATTCCGTTTCTTAAATGTCTTCCTCAAAGTAATGTAGTGTAGTGAAAACATTGCATTTATGTCTATGAATTACCAGTATGTGCAACTTTGAAGGATAATGAGTTTGAACAGGAAAAACGTCGGCGAAACATCACTGCCGCCCTCCCCTTTAATTAAGATCTCCTTGATACTTTGTGCAGTAAACTCACTCACCATTGCAAGAAAGTTGCCGACAAGGACGGTGCTTCCTCTGCTGCTCAAGTCATGAGCGGTCCCCGTTACAACTGAAAAACCGAAGGATTCAAGTATTTAGATGTTGCATTGAGATAACAACCACGCACATCGAAACACCGCAAAAGGTAAAACATGATTATTAGAATATTTAAACGAATAGATTCCAAGGTTTCAGTGATCATCTGTAGGTCGCGCTGTGTAAGGGCGACATCCAGCAAACAGGAGATTTGATGGAGCGCACTTCTTCAATACTATAGGCCTAATGTTGTCTTTTTCACAGTAGCTGCCTGAATAATGAGAGAATTTCATTATATTTTACTTGTAGAGTTGTTGTGTGTTGGCCGACCGTAGAATAATTCATTCGATTCTGTGTAATGATTTATTTTACATTTTTAAATATATATTACCATGTTTAAGAGTAGCCAATCTTATAACGCCTCATGGGTTTGGAAATGTGAGCCTATTGTAACATTTCACCCATTATACTATCTATCACCTGTCTGTTTTGCTGTAAACTATGGTTTTACAGATACCCCACCCTGTTGTAGATTTGCTAGGGGCACATCCCACCCTCCTCTTCGCATTGACTGGGTTTTGGGGTCTTGGAAATGTCAGTTGTAGCGTTTCACAGCTGAAACCTGATTTGAATCAAGAGCAGCCTTCAACATATATTCAGTAAGTTATTTGTTAGATAGTGAAGCACCAACACGAGAGCACAGAGAAACATAACCAGTTTAAAAATAATCACTGGAACATTTAATATGCTTCCCAATTTTAGTCTGTTTTTTAGGATTGTGGAGAGTGAGATTATTCATTTAGATGAAATGGCTGAATGTGATGTTGTTCGGTGTCAGTGCCACTTGCAGCAAGGCCCAGACGATAGTTCCTCTATAGTCATACTGTATAAAGTGGCTCAGTCTTTAGATGTTTTGTGTGATGCACAACGTTACACTGTCCAGAAACATTGACCTTCAGAGGCCTCTCTGTCTGTCTGTATAGATGAAGACTACAGCCATCGTTATCTGTAAGCCCCTTTTAGGTTTTTATATGTGACGCAGTATAAAGTAGCATATATTCGTAACAGTTTCACATCTACTTCACACTACGGATCAACAAAGAACTACTGTAGCTCCAATTACGTTAAGTATTCAACATGTTTCCAACCCTAAAATGGACTTAAAACCACCTGAGTTCATGTTAAATTCACTTTGATTTTCTGTCTAAAATCCAAGTGAAACATAGACAGCCTATTTACTTGTGTTGTGTTTCAGTGATGTCAGGTGCATTGTGTTAAACAACCATAATGTTTTTACACTGATTCATAATAACACCCATGTTGCTGGGATTATACCCTCAATTTTGAGGATAATTTCACCAACTCATTTGGGAAGGATACACAGACAGACAGACAGACAGACAGACAGACAGACAGTAAAGAAAAGTACTGTACAGTAAAGTTTCAGTACAGTAGAGCACACTAAAGTACAGTATAATGTACTGTAGTGTACTGAACATATCTACTTTACTGTAGTGTACTGAACTCTACTCTACTGATCTCTACTTTTAATGTCCAAACTTGTGAAACATCGATGTCTATGATTGGTTCAGATTTGGTCTGGTCCGGACCAGACAAATGTGTTCTTGTTTGGGAGCGGAGCTCATTAGAATAATAGTCAGTGTGTAGAATAATACCCAAATATGCAAAATAAGGATATTGCATATTTCTATCTTTGTGTACTTATTCAGAATATATCACCCTGAAGATAATCATTTTCATAATTATGCATTTCTGTATAATACAGATCAGGTACCCATGATGTAATTCCTTTACCGTAATTCCATTACCGGATGTAAATCCACTTAACTTACTGTAGTTCAACAACAAAAATATCTATATATTTTTTAACTCGAGATGTCATGTCATAGCTGACACCCCATTCTTTCTGCAGACGTCTTTGAATCTTAATTTGGAGCAGTTATTTAAGAGTTTTTGGAAAACGTGGTCACAAAAAAACTTAAAGGAGATTTTACTGTAATTCTGTTACCAAACTTTGCATCTGCACTGTTCTTCCAGTAAATGTTTTTGTGACATTTTCTGTGTAAGTTATTCTAAGTAGTCCTTGTGTATAAATGTTGAAATCAATATTTATTTTGTTTGGCATACACTACCGTTCAAAAGTTTGGGGTCACTTAGAAATTATCTTGTTTTTGAAAGAAAAACACTTTTTTTTTTCTCCCATTTTTAAAATAACATCAAATTGATCAGAAATACAGTGTAGACATTTTTTATGTTGTAAATGACTTTTGTAGCTGGAAATGGCAGATTTTTTTAATGGAATATCTACATAGGCATACAGAGGCCCATTATCAGCAACCATCACTCCTTGGTTCCAATGGCACGTTGAATTAGCTATAATCCAAGTTTATAATTTTAAAAGGATAATTGCTCATTAGAAAACCCTTTTGCAATTGTTAGCACAGCTGAAAACTGTTGTCCTTATTTAAAGAAGCAATAAAACTGGCCTTCTTTAGACTAGTTGAGTATCTGGAGCATCAGCATTTGTGGGTTCGATTACAGGCTCAAAATGGCCAGAAACAAAGACCTTTCTTCTGAAACTCGTCGGTCTATTCTTGTTCTGAGAAATGAAGGCTATTCCATGCGAGAAATTGCCAAGAAACTGAAGATCTTGTACAACGCGGTGCACTACTCCCTTCACAGAACAGCGCAAACTGGCTCTAACCAGAATAGGAGTGGGAGGCCACGGTGCACAACTGAGCAAGAGGACAAGTACATTAGTGTCAAGTTTGAGAAACAGACGCATCACAAATCCTCAACTGGCAGCTTCATTTAATAGTACCCACAAAACACCAGTCTCAACGTCAACAGTGAAGAGGCGACTCTGGGATGCTGGCCTTCTAGGCAGAGTTTCAAAGAAAAAGCCATATCTCAGACTGGCCAATAAAAAGAAAAGATTAAGATGGGCAAAAGAACACAGACACTGGACAGAGGAAGATTGGAAAAAAGTGTTATGGACAGACAAATCTAAGTTTGAGGTGTTCGGATCACAAAGAAGAACAGTCGTGAGACGCAGAAAAAATGAAAAGATGCTGGAGGAGTGCTTGACATCATCTGTCAAGCATGGTGGAGGCAATGTGATGGTCTGGGGGTGCTTTGGTGGTGGTAAAGTGGGAGATTTGTACAGGGTAAAAGGGATCTTGAAGAAGGAAGGCTATCACTCCATTTTGCAACACCATGCCATGCCCTGTGAACGGCGCTTAATTGGAGCCAATTTCCTCTGACAACAGGACAATGACCCAAAGCACAGCTCCAAACTATGCAATAACTATTTAGGGAAGAAGCAGTCAGCTGGTATTCTGTCTATAATGGAGTGGCCAGCACAGTCACCGGATCTCAACCCTATTGAGCTGTTGTGGGAGCAGCTTGACCGTATGGTACATAAGTGACCATCAAAGGTACATTAGTGTATGGGTAATAATAATTAGAGGGAGAGAACAGGGGGATTTTTAGATCTTTGGACTGATTGTCATGTGTCCTAAACATCATTATCCTAAACATCAAATGACTGATTGCCTTGTATCCTAAAGATCAAATGAATGATTTTCATGTATCCACTGTATGTACTATATAGTATGATTGGTGTATGGGGTCTGCGTCTGAAAGGGATACTTAGGCCTGTCCTAACAAAGGATAAGGTCATCCAGGTGTACAGATCTATGTCTTGTACTGCCGTCTCTTCTCCTTCATAGAGCGACAGGGAGGACACAGATGAACTCTTTATGTAACTCTGTAATGACTTTCTGGCAGTTCCTCTGTTTTTTACTTCTCTAAGTGGTGTTCAGATCTAACCATGTGTGGGTGTGTACAGAAGATGCTCCTTTCACACTGTCTGAATGTTGTTTCTCCCAAAGAATAGGGACAGTGTGTGCTTGACTAAAACACTCTCAGTCAGAGAGAGAGAGAGAAGCACAAAATGGGACTGCCTGTACTGTCATCCAGGCAGCGTGGCGGCCATAGCTAGCCTAGCGCAGAACAATTACATAATGTGTCTCACAATAGGGCTTCACTGTTATTTATATATACAGCCTACCCCCAACCAGCCCAGCCAGCATCCTGTATGTATTCCAGAGGCCTGCGTGGGTCCTCCCTACGTGGGTCCTCCCTCCGTTTTTTGCAAATAACTTTTGATTTTACCACTTGTCCGCTTCCGCTAATTGTTTGACTTGAAGAACCAGTGGAGAGTTGAAGTTGGGGACATTACGTATCTGGAAGATCATGTTTTGAATGGGTGCCTTCCAGATTAATTTACAGGCATATTGTATCTTTCATAATGTTGTTTAGTCCATTTCCATGTAACTTCCTGTTTACCTAGGGTGATGTCATCATGTAGACTAACTGTTAAGGGTTGTAGTACTGATGTTGTTATTTACATTCAGACCGCTTGAACATACCAGTGAATCAATTACATTCTCCTCAGTCTGTTATTTTTGCCTCACCCACACTGCACTGAGACATGCTTGATTTTGCAAAACATTACTTAGTGGTAACATAATGAATTGAAGTCCATTAAAAAAAAAAAAAAAAATTGACTTCTGCCAATCTCTCTAATGTAAGTGTTGCCAGGGACTGGATTTATGGTCAGAACTCATGGTGCCTACAGTGAGGGGGGAAATTATTTGATCCCCTGCTGATTTTGTACATTTGCTCACTGACAAAGAAATGATCTGTCTATAATTTTAATGGTAGGTTTATTTGAACAGTGAGACAGAATAACAACAAAGAAATCCAGAAAAACGCATGTCAAAAATGTTAGAAATTGATTTGCATTTTAATGAGGGAAATACGTATTTGACCCCCTCTCAATCAGAAAGCTTTCTGGCGCCCAGGTGTCTTTTATACAGGTAACAAACAGAGATTAGGAGCACACTTTTAAAGGGAGTGCTCCTAATCTCAGTTTGTTACCTGTATAAAAGACACCTGTCCGCAGAAGCAATCAATCAATCAGATTCCAAACTCTCCACCATGGCCAAGACCAAAGAGCTCTCCAAGGATGTCAGGGACATGATTGTAGACCTACACAAGGCTGGAATGGGCTACAAGACCATCACCAAGCAGCTTCGTGAGAAGGTGACAACAGTTGGTGCGATTATTCGCAAATGGAAGAAAGACAAAAGAACTGTCAATCTCCCTCGGCCTGGGGCTCCATGCAAGATCTCACCTTGTGGAGTTGCAATGACCATGATAATGGTGAGGAATCAGCCCAGAACTACACGGGAGGATCTTGTCAATGATCTCAAGGCAGCTGGGACCATAGTCACCAAGAAAACAATTGGTAACACACTACGCCATGAAGGACTGAAATCCTGCAGCGCCCGCAAGGTCCCCCCTGCTCAAGAAACCACATATACATGCCCATCTGAAGTTTGCCAATGAACATCTGAATGATTCAGAGGACAACTGGGTGAAAGTGTTGTGGTCAGATGAGACCAAAATGGAGCTCTTTGGCATCAACTCAACTCGCCATGTTTGGAGGAGGAGGAATGCTGCCTATGACCCCAAGAACACCATCCCCACCGTCAAACATGGAGGTGGAAACATTATGCTTTGGGGGTGTTTTTCTGCTAAGGGGACAGGACAACTTCACCGCATCAAAGGGACGATGGACGGGGCCATGTACCGTCAAATCTTGGGTGAGAACCTCCTTCCCTCAGCCAGGGCATTGAAAATGGGTCGTGGATGGGTATTCCAGGATGACGATGACCCAAAACACACGGCCAAGGCAACAAAGGAGTGGCTCAAGAAGAAGCACATTAAGGTCCTGGAGTGGCCTAGCCAATCTCCAGACCTTAATCCCATAGAAAATCTGTGGAGGGAGCTGAAAGTTCGAGTTGCCAAACGTCAGCCTCGAAACCTTAATTACTTGGAGAAGATCTGCAAAGAGGAGCATTTTGCTACACTTGCATTAACACCTGCTAACCATGTGTATGTGACAAATACATTTGATTTGATTTGAAATCCCTCCTGAGATGTGTGCAAACATGGTGGCCAACTACAAGAAACGTCTGACCTTTGTGATTTGCCAACAAGGGTTTTGCCACCAAGTACTAAGTCATGTTTTGCAGAGGGGTCAAATACTTATTTCACTCATTAAAATGCAAATAATTAAAAAAAAATGTACATGCATTTTTCTGGATTTTTTTGTTGTTATTCTGTCTCTCACTGTTCAAATAAACCTACCATTAAAATTATAGACTGATCCTTTTTTTGTCAGTGGGCAAACATACAAAATCAACAGGGGATCAAATACTTTTTTCCCTCACTGTAGCTGTTAACAATTAAGAGCAAATGAACCCAGTAAGTCTCACAGTTAATTTGTTCGATGCTTTTATGTAAAGCAATTACAGTTGTACGAGCTAATGTCAGACAGAGACACCAACAAGCTCTGAGAAACAATTGTTTACAGTACAGACTCAGAGTCCTAAACAGGACAACTTGCAAAAGAATATTAGTTGTCTATTTTTCAAACTAAAAGTAACCACATGAAACTACTGTAAACAGGGAAGGGCTAACTGTCAAGACCACGTCATGCAGACAGAAGGTCTCATTAAGACTGTTTTGTAGCTGCATGTTGTCTTGGGTGAGACATTATGAGGTCTGTAACAATGAAAGAGGGAAGGAGGTTTACATTTGTGTGAATGACCAAAGACGCTAGCCATCTGTCACTGTGTAAAATGAGAAGCTGATTCATTGCATAATGTGTGGTGAGTTTGTACTATATTTTAAAGCCATGCTCTGCGAAATGTGTCACCAGAAAAACGTAAACAGTGATCATGTTAATTTTGAATGAATCATTTCTTGATAAAGCTCATGTGAAATAGTGGGAGGCCATTTTGTACATTTTTTTCTCCCTCCCTCTTTCAGTATAGTGGCCTGACAAACTGATTTTATGGGAAATGAAAATAATTCAGCTGTCACAGTTTAGTGTCACCCTAACCTCTCCTAGCCCACGACATTCCACCCAAATCCAGATAGCTGATGTTCTGAAAGAGCTGCAAAATCTGGACCCATACAAATCAGCTGGGCTAGACAATCTGGACCCTCTCTTTCTAAAATTGTCCGCCGCAATTGTTGCAACCCCTATTACTAGCCTGTTCAACCTCTATTTCGTATCGTCTGAGATCCCTAAAGATTGGAAAGCTGCCGTGGTCATCCCCCTCTTCAAAGGGGGAGACACGCTAGACCCAAACTGTTACAGACCTATATCTATCCTACCCTGCCCTTCTAAAGTCTTCGAAAGCCAAGTTAACAAACAGATCACCGACCATTTAGAATCCCACCATACCTTCTCCGCTATGCAATCTGGTTTCCGAGCTGGTCATGTGTGCAACGCAGCCACGCTCAAGGTTCTAAACGACATCATAACCGCCATCGATAAAAGACAGTACTGTGCAGCCGTCTTCATCGACCTGGCCAAGGCTTTCGACTCTGTCAATCACCGCATTCTTATTGGCAGACTGAACAGCCTTGGTTTCTCAAATGCCTGCCCGCCTGGTTCACCCACTACTTCTCAGAGTTAAATGTGTCAAATCAGAGGGCCTGTTGTCCAGACCTCTTGCAGTCTCTATGGGGGTGCCACAGGGTTCAATTCTTGGGCCGTCTCTTTTCTCTGTATACATCAATGATGTCGCTCTTGCTGCTGGTGATTCTCTGATCCACCTCAACGCAGACGACACCATTCTGTATACTTCTGGCCCTTCTTTGAACACTGTATTAACAAACCTCCAGACGAGCTTCAATGCCGTACAACACTCCTTCCGTGGCCTCCAACTGCTCTTAAATGCAAGCAAAACTAAATGCATGCTCTTCAATTGCTGCCCGCCCGTCTATCATCACTACCCTGGACGGTTCTGACTTAGAAAATGTGGACAACTACAAATACCTAGATGTCTGGTTAGACTGTAAACTCTCCTTCCAGACTCACATTAAGCATCTCCAATCCAAAATTAAATCTAGAATCGGCTTCCTATTTCGCCCCCTTCACTCATGCTGCCAAACATACCCTCGTAAAACTGACTATCCTACCGATCCTTGACTTCGGCGATGTCATTTACAAAATAGCCTCCAACACTCTACTCAGCAAATTGGATGCAGTCTATCACAGTGCCATCTGTTTTGTCACCAAAGCCCCATATACTACCCACCACTGTGACCTGTATGCTCTCGTTGGCTGGCCCTCGCTTCATATTTGTTGCCAAACCCACTGGCTCCAGGTCATCTATGAGTCTTTGCTAGGTAAAGCCCCGCCTTTTCTCAGCTCACTGGTCACCATAGCAGCACCCACCCGCTGCACGTGCTCCAGCAGGTATATTTCACTGGTCACCCCCAAAGTCAACTCCTCCTTTGGCTGCCTTTCCTTCCAGTTCTCTGCTGCCAGTGACTGGAACGAATTGCAAAAATCACTGAAGCTGGAGACTTATATCTCCCTCTCTAACTTTAAGCATCAGCTGTCAGAGCAGCTTACCGATCATTGCACCTGTACATTTTTGCTCTTTTGCACCCCAGTATCTCTACTTGCACATCTATCACTCCAGTGTTTAATTGTAATTATTTCGCCACTATGGCCTATTTATTGCCTTACCTCCTTAATCTTACTACATTTGCACGCACTGTATATCGACTTTTCTATTGTGTTATTGACTGTACATTTGTTTATCCCATGTGTAACTCCGTGTTTGTGTCGCACTGCTTTGCTTTATCCTGGCCAGGTCGCAGTTGTAAATGAGAACTTGTTCTCAACTGGCCTACCTGGTTAAATAAAGGTGAAATATATATATATATATATATATATATATATATATATATATATATGATGACCCTAAACTGAAGACAAAAAAAAAATATATATATATATATCATTTTTTTTTTAATTTATTTATTTTTCTTCAGTTTAGGGTCATCCTACCACCACTTCTAACCCACAACACTCCACCGTCTTCACACTATCATGCGGACCTGAACCAAACAGCTTGGTTTGGTTCGGCTCAGTAGTGTGAAAAGTGCTTAACACTCGACTCTTGCCTCTCCTCTCTTCTAGTGTCACAAGGCTTTGTTTATGGCCAGAGGAATTGTTTAGGGAGAGGAATGGGTGGAAGAGGAAAGCGAGGAGGTTGGGTGGAGGGTGTGGTGTCTTTTTTTAAAGACATTTCCTCCAGTGTTTAAGGGACAGCTGTATCCTGTGTTTTCTGTAGCTCTGACAGAGCCCAGATCTCTAGCCCAGATAAAGACTATGGTCAGGGGAGAAGAGGAGATTGATTACAGGACCTGCAGTATGCAGGACCCGCAGTATAGGTAACAGTTCACATGTTATTTGAAACTGAGTAGCCGCTGTAAACACTCCCTATGAAAAATATCTGGTGATGGAACAAAATTCTAAATCAGGTTTTTGGAGTCACCGCTCATGGTGATCCTTCATGATCTTAGTGATGACTTCAGATCTCTCCTCTCCTGCTGAAGAAGACCAGTCTGAGTGTATTCATCTACACTACCAGTCAAAAGTTTGGACACACCTACTCATTCAAGGGTTTTTCTTTATTTTTACTATTTTCTACATTGTACAATAATAGTGAAAACATCAAAACTATGAAATAACACACACAGAATCATGTAGTAACCAAAAAAAGTGTTAAACAAATCAAAAATATATTTGAGATTCTTCAAAGTAGCCACCGTTTGCCTTGACAGCTTTGCACACTCTTGGCATTCTCTCAACCAGCTTCACCTAGAATGCTTTTCCAACAGTCTTGAAGGAGTTTCCACATGCTGAGCACTTGTTGGCTGTTTTTCCTTCATTCTGCGGTCCCACTCATCCCAAACCATCTCAATTGGGTTGAGGTTGGGTGATTGTGGCGAACAGGTCATCTGATGCAGCACTCCATCACTTTCCTTCTTGGTCAAATAGCACTTACACAGCCTGGAGGTGTGTTGGATCATTGTCCTGTTGAAAAACAAATTATAGTCCCACTAAGCGCAAACCAGATGGGATGACATATTGCTGCAGAATGCTGTGGTAGCCATGCTGGTTAAGTGTGCCTTGAATTCTAAATAAATCACCAGCAAAGCACCATCACACCACCTCCTCCGTGCTTCACTGTGGGAACCATACATGCAGAGATCATCCGTTCACCTACTCTGCATCTCACAAAGACATGGCGGTTCAAGCCAGGAATCTCACATTTGGACTCGTCAGACCAAAGGACAGATTTCCACCAGTGTAATGTCCATTGCTCGTGTTTCTTTGCCCAAGCAAGTCTCTTCTTCTTACTGGTGTCCTTTAGTAGTGGTTTCTTTTCAGCAATTTGACCATGAAGCCCTGATTCACGCAGTCTCCTCTGTACAGTTGATGTTGAGATGTGTCTGTTACTTGAACTTTTATTTGGGCTGGTAATTCTACTGAACTTATCCTCTGCAGCAGAGGTAACTCTGGGTCTTCCTTTCCTGTGGTGGTCCTCATGAGAGCCAGTTTCATCATAGCGCTTGATGGTTTTTGTGACTGCACTTGAAGAAACTTTCAACGTTCTTGAAATTATCAGATTGACTGACCTTCATGTCTTAAAGTAATGATGGACTGTCTCTTTCTCTTTGATTAGTTGAGCTGTTCTTGCCATAATATGGACTTGGTCTTTTACCAAATAGGGCCATCTTCTGTATACCACCACTACCTTGTCACAACACAACTGATTGGCTCAAACGCAATAAGAAGGAAAGAAATTCCACATTAACTTCTAACAAGGTACACCTGTTCATTGAAATGCATTCCAGGTGACTACCTCATGAAGCTGGTTGAGAGAATGTCAAGAGTGTGCAAAGCTGTCATCAAGGCAAAGGGTGGCTACTTTGAAGAATCTAAAATATTACATATTATTTTGTTTTGTTTTAACACTTTTTTGTGGTTACTGCAGGATTCCATATGTGTTATTTAATAGTTCTGATGTCTTCACTATTGTTGTACAATGTAGAAAATATATATTTTTTTAATTAAGAGAACCTTGAATGAGCAGGTGTGTCCAAACTTTTGACTGGTACTATAATTCTACAACTCTCCCCCGGCCATCACCACTTTGGCCTTGCATGGAGGGGACTAGGAAGCAGTGTTGGGGAGTAGTAAACTACCGTAATTTCCGGACTATTAAGCACACCTGAATATAAGCCGCACCCACTGAATTAAAAAAATATATATATTTTTAACATAAATAAGCCGCACATGTCTATAAGCCGCAGGTGCTTACCGGTACATTGAAACAAATGAACTTTACACAGGCTTTAACGAAACACGGCTTGTAACAAAAATAAATAGGCTTTAACGAAACACGGCTTGTAACAAAAAAGAAAAAAATTGCAGTAAACAGTAGCCTACCAAGAAAGTCATTGGTCACTATCTTCCTCCTCCTGTGCACTGAAACCGTCTCCTTCGGTGTCACAGTTGAATAGCCTCAGAATTGCTTCATCCGATATTGGATCGTTTTCATTGTCGCTCTCGTCACTTTTCATCCGGAGGCAAATCCCCCGCTGAGCCCTCTTCAACACACAGCAGTCCAGCCTTTCGAAACCCGTTGATGATAGTGGATTTTTTGGCAATGCTCCACGCTGTCAGGACCCACAAATTTGAAAGCGGGAAAAATCCATATATTAGCCGCGTCATTGTTTAAGCCACGAAGTTCAAAGCGTGGGAAAAAAGTTGGGGCTAATAGTCCGGAATTTACGGTACATGTAGTTTAACTAGTAATTAAGATTAATGTAGCAGTAGCTCGGTAGTAGTGGAACTAAATGTACATCTTGGTAGTGTATTGAGTAGGTAATTAAATTTGTTACCATGTAGTGGTGTAGTTAACTACTGGAACTACACTAGTTTTTTTGCAGAAAGAAAATGAAATATGAGTGAAGTAGGCAAGAAATTCCTCTGTTTTCCGACATCAGATCTTCCCAATTCTCACTTAAAACAGTTTTTCTGCTTAATAGGCCAAATTACACATTTTGTGAACTAGAGGTTGCCCGATTATGATTTTTCAACACCGATACCGATTATTGGAGGACCAAAAAAAGACGCTATTTATTTATTTATTTATTTATTTTTCCTTTTTTTAATCTTTTTTATTTGTGTGTGTGTGTGTGTGTGTGTGTGTGTGTGTGTGTATATATGTGTATATATGTATATATGTGTGTGTATATGTGTGTGTGTGTGTGTGTGTGTGTGTGTGCATATATATATACACACACACACACACACACACACACACACACACACACACACACACACACACACAAATAAAAAAGATTAAAAAAAGGAAAAATAAATATATATATATTTATATATATAAAAAAAAGCTGCTATTTTTATATATATATATATATATATATATATATATAATATATAAATAAATAAATAGCGGCTTTTTTTTGGTCCTCCAATAATCGGTATCGGTGTTGAAAAATCATAATCGGGCAACCTCTAGTTCACAAAATGTGTAATTTGGCCTATTAAGCAGAAAAACTGTTTTAAGTGAGAATTGGGAAGATCTGATGTCGGAAAACAGAGGAATTTCTTGCCTACTTCACTCATATATATTCTTTTAATTCAGTGGGTGCGGCTTATATTCAGGTGTGCTTAATAGTCCGGAAATTACGGTAGTTTACTATATATATATATATTTTTTTTTTTTTTTTTTTAAGTCATTTAGCAGACGCTCTTATCCAGAGCGACTTACAGTAGTGAATGCATACATTTCATACATTTAAAAAAAAAAAATGTTTTCCCATACCCCGTTTTCCCATTCCCCGTGGGAATCAAACCCACAACCCTGGCGTTGCAAACACCATGCTCTAATTGTCATGTAATCATGACAATTACAACAATACTGAATGAACAATGAACTCTTATTTTAACTTAATATAATACATCAATAAAATCAAATTAGTTTCAAATAAATAATGAACCATGTTCAATATGGTTTAAATAATGCAAAAACAAAGTGTTGGAGAAGAAAGTAAAAGTGCAATATGTGCCATGTAAAAAAAAAAAAAAAAAAAAGCTAACGTTTAAGTTCCTTGCTCAGAACATGAGAACATATCATGGTTCCTTTTTAAGATGAGTCTTCAATATTCCCAGGTAAGAAGTTGTAGTTATTATAGGACTATTTCTCTATACCATTTGTATTTCATATACCTTTTGACTATTGGATGTTCTAATAGGTACTTTAGTATTGCCAGCCTAATCTCGGGAGTTGATAGGCTTGAAGTCATAAACAGCGCAATGCTTGAAGCACAGCAAAGAGCTGCTGACAAACGCAGTCAAGTGCTGTTTGAATGAATGCTTACGAGCCTGCTGCTGCCTACCACCGCTCAGTCAGACTGCTCTATCAAATAATAGACTTAATTATAATATGATAACACACAGAAATACGAGCCTTAGGTCATTAATATGGTAAAATCCGGAAACTATAATTTCGAAAACAAAACGCTTATTCTTTCAGTGAAATACGAAACTGTTCCGTTAACTAGCGGGTGGCATCCATAAGTCTATATTCCTCTTACATTGCACAACCTTCAATGTTATGTCATAATTACGTAAAATTCTGGCAAATTAGTTCGCAACGAGCCAGGCGGCCCAAACTGTTGCATATACCCGACTCTGCGTGCAATGAACGCAAGAGAAGTGACACAATTTCCCTAGTTTAATATTGCCTGCTAACATGAATTTCTTTTAACTAAATACACAGGTTTAAGAATATATACTTCAGTGTATTGATTTTAAGAAAGGCATTGATGTTTATGGTTAGGTACGTTCGTGCAACGATTGTGCTTTTTTCGCAAATGCGCTTTTGTTAAATCATCCCCCGTTTGGCGAAGTTGGCTGTCTTTGTTATGAAGAAATAGTCTTCACACAGCTCGCAACGAGCCAGGCGGCCCAAACTGCTGCATATACCCTGACTCTGTTGCACAGAACACAAGAGAAGTGACACAATTTCCCTAGTTAAAATAAATTCATGTTAGCAGGCAATATTAACTAAATATGCAGGTTTAAAAATGTATACTTGTGTATTGATTTTAAGAAAGGCATTGATGTTTATGGTTAGGTACACATTGGTTCAACGACAGTGCTTTTTTCGCGAATGCGCTTGTTAAATCACCCGTTTGGCGAAGTAGGCTATGATTCAATGATAAATTAACAGGCACCGCATCGACTATATGCAACGCAGAACAAGCTAGATAAACAAGTAATATCATCAACCATGTGTAGTTAAGTAGTGATTATGTTAAGATTGATTATTTTTTATAAGATATGTTTAATGCTAGCTAGAACCTTACCTTGGCTCCTTGCTGCACTCGCATAACAGGTAGTCAGCCTGCCACCCAGTCTCCTCGTGGAGTGCAATGTAATCAGCCATGATCGGTGTCCAAAAATGCCGATTACCGATTTGTTATGAAAACTTGAAATCGGCCCTAATTAATCGGCCATTCCGATTAATCGGTCGACCTCTATTGTGAACATCTGACTACAGAGTGATCTGTTCTTGCAATTTGTATTCTATGACATTTTAGATAGTAAAACAATATAGTAAGTAGTTTGGATGCAGTGAACTATTTTTTTCAAAGTAACTTTAGTTATGTTTCTTTAGTGTAGCTGAACTTCTTCCAGTGTGAAGTAATTGGTAGCTTGGTAAACTAGATTTTAAGACTGGTAGGAAGTCATACAAACACCGAGGAAGACTAGACAAAACTTTTGTGTATTGTGCTGTAGGACGTGTTTACCCCTGAAAATCCCTCATTGGCCTTGTGTAGAGGGAGGAGAACACACCATTGGCCTTGTGTAGAAGGAGGAGAACACGCTCACTTCATTGCTCATCTCTGAAGACCAACATCCTGTATTTATTATGGATCCCCATTTAGTTCCTGCCAAGGCAGCAGCTACTCTTCCTGGGGTTTATTATGGATCCCCATTAGTTCCTGCCAAGGCAGCAGCTACTCTTCCTGGGGTTTATTATGGATCCCCATTTAGTTCCTGCCAAGGCAGCAGCTACTCTTCCTGGGTTCCAGCAAAATGAAGGCAGTTCATACGATTTTAAAAACATAACAATACATTCACAGATTTTACAACACACTGTGTGCCCTCTGGCCCCTACTCCACCACTACCACATATCTACAGTACAAAATCCATGTGTACATGTGTGTATGTATGCATGTGCCTATGTGTGTGTCTCTTCACAGTTCCCACTGTTCCATAAGGTGTATTTTTTTTTAAAAATCTTTTTATTTTTTATCTAATCTTACAAATTGCATCAGTTACTTGATGTGGAATAGAGTTCTATGTAGTACTGTGTGCCTCCCACAGTCTGTTATGGACTTGGGGACTGTAAAGAGACCTCTTATGGCATGTCTTGTGGGGTATGCATGGGTGTCCTAGCTGTGCGCCAGCAGCTCAAACAGACAGCTCGGTGCATTCAACACATCTCTTCCTCTGTTATGACTTGCATTCAGCAACCAAAGCAGAAATTGTGGTCTTGGTGTTACGTTGGTATGTCACACATCCCTTTTCTTTTCTTTGTTGTTGTAGTTTTAATGTGGTACAGTAGTTTCATCTGGTGAAATTGATAGATGCATCTGCTGTACGTTAATGATGCTGTCAGGTTGCCCACTTCGGTTCTAAAACAGCCGGCATTTTGCCGTTCCATCCTGGCCAGGTATTCATCAGAATGCCTTCTGTAGTGGGACGTGGGATGGGAGGGACAATATCCTCTCACCCATCTCCCGCCCTCCCTCAGTTCACACGTTATCAGTCCTCTTCATCGGCTTCCTGCCTCTCTGCGCTCAGCACCGGACCTGGGTTCAAGTACTATTTTTAAAATCATTTGAAATACTTCATCTGTGCTTTGAGATTGATTGGCTAAATGGACCAGGAAAACAGTCCCAAAACTGTAAACTCTGTCCATCTGGTTCTCGAAGCAGGCTAGAGAAAATGCTCAACGTAGTTAAAAGATTTCAAATAGTTTTTGAACCCAGGTCTGCTCTCAGCACACAACTGGAGCCCTGTGTTTCTCTGTGTGTATCAGTGGGCTGGAGGCAAAGGTTAACCTACAGAGTGGAGACAGAGGAAGAGAAGGATATGACTCAGACCCCTTTCAGCAGCTTTCCTCCCATTCCCCTGCTGCCTTCCTACAGGCTGAGGACTAGTTCCCCTTCCTTACTGTTCAAGGGTTAGATATCACCCTTTTTCACACTATTGTGTCAACCCAAGCCTGACTGTATACATAACATGGCCAGCCGAGTACAGCTCTGCTCGGCACAGCTTGGCTCAGTAGTGTGTAAAATGATACGAGTATGGCTGCCATCGGACTGTACTCTGCTTGTTCAACTAGAACTACACTTTAGATCAAAGAGTTCCTACAGTCAACTGTAGCTCTGTAGGAAGACTTTACATTCTGATCTGGTGCCCATAACTAATTGAATAAGGATCTGTCTTAATCTGTCCAAGGCCTCATTAAAATACTATTTTCTATCCTAAACTCCTATTAGAATGTGTGTGATGTCTTGTGCTGTGTGCCTCCCCCTCACGAGGCTGGCAAACTGCCCCAGTCAGCCTTGAGATTCTCTTTAGTTCTGACTGGGTTCTCAAGCTGAGTCACCCACAGGGACACCCACTCTAAACCTGGGTTCAAATCGTATTTTAAATCACTGCAAATACTTTATCTGTGCATGATTGAGTATGTTTATCGTAATAAACCAATAGAATAGTCCCATAACTGCAAACACCGCCCGTCTGGCACTCGAGGCAGGCTAGAGCAAACGGTCAAGGTATTTGAACGATTTAAAATGGTATTTGAAACCAGGTTTAACACACACACCAGCCAGGGAAAAGTAGCCATTAAAACTTAACGCATTCCAAGCTTTTTCAGGAAGTGTTTCTATCGAGGCTTTGGAAGAGCCGTGCCCACAACCCTGACATACCGCTCCCTTGCTGCAGGCTGTTGTGTCCCTGGATACTCTCTTTATTTCTCCATTCATTTGTATAACTTATTATTGAATTCATGTTGAATAAGAACACACTTGAAATGGTGCCTTGTCGTCAATTAAATGGTACACATCTTCAATAGAATTCATCAAATAATTGCAGTTTTCACATTTGTTACCTTATTCGATTTCTCTCATGTCTCTGTGTTCTGTCTATTAACCTCTTGCATGCTTCTTCCTTCACTGGTTTACTGGTGTCATATCCCCCTGCTTCTCCCTTCACTGGTTTACTGGTGTCATATCCCCCTGCTTCTCCCTTCACTGGTTTACTGGTGTCATATCCCCCTGCTTCTCCCTTCACTGGTTTACTGGTGTCATATCCCCCTGCTTCTCCCTTTACTGGTGTCATATCCCCCTGCTTCTCCCTTCACTGGGAGAAATGTGATCAATATAGCCACATGCACTCATGTATGTTAACTTCCAGCAGTGAGTGAGTGAGTGTATATATACATACATACATACTCACTCACTCACTCACTCACTCACTCACTCACTCACTCACTCACTCACTCACTCACTCACTCACTCACTGCTGGAAGTTAACATGCTATTAATAGCAGTTCAGTTAAATGTTTACTGTGTTACTCTGCATGTTACGGTTATGAACAAACTGAGTAAAAAGTCAAACGGACAACTAGAAAAAGCTCAAACCAATTTTATTCACCCACTGGGTCATACAGCTGCAAAGACAAAAGACATGGTGACACAAGCGCATGTATTTATACCCTCTACTGGGCGGAGTCAACTCCTTTACACATCTAGACAACCAATACATCTCTGTTGCTCGGTAGGAATTGAATTGGTTCCTCTCACTGGTGTAGTCACAGCCCTGCCTCTCACTGTAACCTTTGTGGGTGTGGACTGTATGTGTGGGAGAGTACTACAGTAGGAGAGACATTGTGGGGGGCCTCTCTGGCCCCCCCTCCCCAGAGGTTTCTTCTCACTTCATCTGTTGATTTGACCTCGAGACGCACTCCTCCCCAGTTCCGCAGCCGGCCTGCCTTATCAGAGACTAATAATTGCCTTTGACCTCTCTCCTCAGAAACATGGAGCAGAATATGAAGCTTCTGCTCACCGTAACTTTCCTTATTCCTAGTTCCCATCTACCCTTCATTGACCTCAACACATACATTCCTTTTACATGTAAAGTAATTCATGAGTTGTAGTATAGTAACATGAATCAGTACATTAAAAACTAGAGTCTAACAGTGTTTACAGTGTTACTCTGCATGTTATGTGTTTAGCTTTTACGGTGTTACTCTGTAAGCATTTCACTGTACCGTTTACACACACTATATCCTGTGCACGTGACAAATACACTTTCATTTGATTTATAGTAAAGGGATGTAGTGAGTTTAGTTCTCTTATCGGACCAGTAACTCAACATTAATTATATTATTATCTAGTTCTTAATAACGTGTTAATTTCAGATGGAGTGGAGTCTCCCTGTGTAGGTCCATGATGGACGTCGTCTTGACCACAGCAGCTGAAGGCCCCCTCCAAGCCCATGTATGTACGTTGTTATGGCAACAATAGATGGAAACACTGACGTTGAGATCCTGTTGGCTGCGATCCACCTGGAGCGATACCTGAAGACCTTCCGCCAGTCAGGCTTCCTCTTGGCCAGGGACCTCAGCCACCTAGACAATGGAACTCTTATCCAGCTGGGTAAAACTGCCACCGGGCACAGGAAGAGAATACTGAGGCTGGTCCAGCACATTCAGAGGGCTACCAATCAGAATCAGTTGACATCAGAGCCCTTGGAGCCCTTATTGGACCGTTGTCAGTCTGAGTCTGACATTAATTCCACACCCATCCAATCAGGCGGGCCGAGGTCTGACCAAGGGGGCGGAACCGGGGCCATTCCGTTTGAAGCGTTCCGGAATAGTTCTGTTCCTAACATTCCATCCATGTTGATGAACTCCGGGTCAGAACAGCAGCAGTACAATGGGAATGTTGTCATAAAACCGGTTCCAAAACCTAGAACGGTGTTTTACAGACACAAAACAGAACCTGCCCGGTTTCTCTCCTGTCCCATACCACCGACATCACCAGATCCCCTGGTTCTAACCCTAACCAGGAAACCATCTCAGGAATCTCTCTGTTTCACCATATTGGAAGGTTTGGCTTCAGGTGAATTGAACACTGACACAGTGATGGTGGGGCCTACCCCTAACCCTGCCCCTACCCCTACCCTGAGACACAGCCTAAGCCTGAGAGAGAGGAGGCTGAGTAACTCCTCAGACTCTGGAGGTCCCCAGCCCCCTGTTCCCCCTCGGCTGAACCGAGGTACCCCTCCAGCCATGTTTAGAGGACCTACATCCACACCACCGTCATCTGGTGGAAGGACTGAACAAAACCAGGACCAGTGCATGACAACCCCACCTCCCTCATCCTCCTATGATAACACTGGATTCCCCTCTCTGGCCACTTCCCCTCCTGGCTCCCCAATGGAGATGGTCTCCAATGAGATCTACTGTGGCTCTTCACCTGGCACGGCAGCTAGTAGTGGATGGATTCCCTGCAACGCTCCTCAAACACCACCTCGGCCAGAGATCCACACCACTCCTGAAAGAATTAGGTAGGTCAACGTTTCACTTTAATATCATATACCTATGTGGTAGAAGTATAGGCCTATGTCGAAAGAGTATTGTTTTGTGTAACTAATGTTTTGTTTTGTGTGTCTGCAGCACTTTAAGTAACAACTCTTGTGAATCGTCCCACGGAGGTAAGTGTACCCATGACTTTCTGAAAGTAACCTTACAGCTGGTTTAGTTAGACCTTATAACTGTGTACCCTTTAGTCCTATAAATTACCCTTGACCTGTTTTTAAATCAAGGTCATTCAAGAAATTGTTAACACTTTGCATCGCTCAAACTTTACTTTTCGCTTACACTTTAGCATCCAGTTTAAATTCTTTATAGCTGGTTGAAAAAGAGCATGGTGGTGTCCAATAGAGGTGCTGGTTTAGATATAACTGTCAAGGCGTCCCTGTAGAGGATGGAAATGACCAATAGGAGACAGGGATACAAGTCACACTTTTATGGCCACACACAAGACCGGCACACACACACACACACACACACACACACACACACACTGCAAACAGGAAGTGGACTAGGTGGAAGAGCTTTAGTGGTTTTGTTGGTCAGTGGTGCCCTAACGTGTGTTGGGAGAGTCCAGGGCTGCAGGACAAATGGTCTGTGGGTTGTGACCCAGCTGTTGATGTGCCTGACAGAGGTTTATGCTCCTTACTCTGCCACTGCTTGCTGAAAACTGAGCCCGCACTAGGCTGAACTGTGCTTTTATACTTGTTCCAGTCCCATCTGCCTATTGGACAAATGTCCTGAGGAGATGCATGTAGGCAGGGTCAAAGGTGGTGAATGGGCGGTCAAATGTCCCAATCAGAGGTCACTGTGTGTAGCATGTAATTGGAGCGCTCCAGAGGTGTAAACAGAGGAGCCTGTAAACAATGGGGACCAATCCCCCGCCTCTGCAGGGTCAGGCAGAGTTGGGGGGCAGGTAGGCTACTTGTTTCCAGAGTTACAGAGGGGTGTGAGTTAGTGTTCAGGAGAGGGACTGTACTGGTTTTCTACACTACACTGTTTCTATACTATAAGCATGTATGAACTTTTTTATTTATTTATAGTATCTTATAACAAAGCTTATAATATGTCATTTCTTCCTCCACCGCAGTCCCCATGGAGGACCCAGAGGAGGAGATCAGTCCCTACTGTGAAACGGTCTTCCAGACCAGACAACCGCTGCAGCACTCTGAGGTGAGACTGGGACTCTTGAGGATGCGTACCAAATGGCACCCTATTCCCTATGTAGTGCACTACTTTAGACCAGAACCCTATAGGCTTTCCAGGAAACATCAAATGGTGTCTGAAATGGCACTATGGGCCCTAGTAGTGCACTATATAGAGAATAGGGTGTCGTATAGAGAATAGGGTGCCGTATAGAGAATAGGGTGCTGAATAGTGTGCAATATAGAGAATAGGGGGCCATTTGGGACCTGGGTCTGTTATTAGAACCCATCCGAGTTGTGTTAGTGTTTGTGGTCACTTTGGCTCTCCTGACATTGATGTATATGTTATCCATGTTGTTTTCTCAAAGGCGGAAAGGACCAGATGTGAAGGAAAGACAGGAATGACAAGAGCGGTGGAAGAGAAACATGGAGAGGATCATGGGTAAGATTATTGTGTCTAGAGGAGTGGATAATGCTACTGGCTTGCCAATTAAACATCTTCTCACACAACTCTGACTACAGCCATAGAGAGAAAATAGTCTGCTGTAGATTTAAAATGTTATTTGTGCTCCATCTTTTCAATCCAATGTTGGTACCTGCTACCTGCTGCCTGCTACCTGCTGCCTGCTACCTACGCTAGAGAAACCTAAAGCGGCTGGAGTCAAGATTATTACAAATGCATCAATCAGTTACAGAGACTGTTTTTACACTGCAGGACACCCAAACTCTCCTGGGCCAAACGTCTGTCCCACGCCCTCCACAGTGAGTCCCAGGGCTACAGCACAGTAGGAGAGGCAGCACCACCCCCTCTCTGCCTCTCCTTACCCCCCAACCTGTATCCCTCGGAGCCGGATGAGGACCAGACGATATCCCCCTACGCCAGCTACACCTCTCTCTCTGAGCAGACTGAACCCATCATCTGTGGCTGGCTGGATAAGCTATCACCACAAGGGTATGCCTGGTCCTGGTCCTCCTTGCCTCCCTCTGTCTTCTCCTCCCTTCTGAGGAACTGTCTCTGCCTCGTGCCTGTCCTCTCAAACCGGTGTGTCTCTCGCTTCTTCTTCCCCACTGTGTTTCTCCAATCTTCTTGTGTGTCTTGCTAAATGCTAAAAAGTTAATATGCAGTAACTTCAGAAAGTATTCACAACTGACATTCCCTTAAAAAAAAAAAATCATCACTGAGCACATTTCTGGTCTGCTGAGCACAAACTTGAACGTTATGAAACTTCTGTGCAACTTCCTGCGCACGTTTACTGTGAACACTGAGGCTGTACCCGCTTTAAGTTAGTTTTAAGTGGTCAAGTAGGCTACTGTGGCTATTTGATTCTAATGTAGGCCTACCAGAGTGACCTACCATCAAAAACAATGGAGAAAATGCATCCCATAACATTTTAACATGGAAATAGCTGTTCTATCATTCAGACTACAGGCGCAGCCAATGTGTGGTGTTTGATGTTGGCCTACATTCCATGAGACTTTTGAAATAAACATGCAGCGCTTGACATTAACCTGTTTATTCACTGGTCCTTCAGACAAGGAGGTGACTGAACATGTTAACTAATGGGGATAACTCTAGAAAGTTGAATGAAGTTTAATCTCGTGTTTCTCTCTGCAGGGCTGATATTTCTTCTGCACGGCAGTCCCAGTTTAGAGGGAAAGTTGCTCACACGCCTTTACATTTTTACACATTTTGTTGTGTTAAAGCCTGAATTTAAAATATATTTAAATTGAGATGTGTCACTGGCCTACACACAATACCTCATTGTGTCAAAGTGGAATTATATTTTTTGAAATGTTTACTAGTTAATTCAAAATGAAAAGCTGAAATGTCTTGAGTCAATAAGTATTCAACCCCTTTGTTATGGCAAGCCTAAATAAATTCAGGAGTGAAAATGTGCTTAACAAGTGACATAATAAGTTGCATGGACTCACTCTGTGTGCAATAATAGTGATTAACTTGATTTTTGAATGACTACCTCATCTCTGTACCCCACACATACAATTATCTGTAAGGTCCCTCAGTTGAGCGATGAATTTCAAACACAAATTCAACCAAAAAGACCAGGGAGGTTTTCCAATGCCTCGTTAAGAAGGGCACCTATTGGTAGATGGCTCAAAATAGAAAATATATCCCTTTTGAGCATGGTGAAGTTATTAATTACACTTTGGATGATGTATCAATACACCCAGTCACTACAAAAGATACAGGCGTACTTCCTAACTCAGTTACCGGAGAGGAAGGAAACTGCTCAAGGGATTTCACCATGAGGCCAAAGGTGACATTTACAGAGTTTAATGGCTGTGATAGGAGAAAACTGAGGATGGATCAACAACATTGTACTCCACAATACTAACCTAATTGACAGAGTGAAAGGAAGGAATCCTTTAAAGAATACAAATATTCCAAAACATGCATCCTGTTTGCAATAAGGCACTTAAAGTTCATTTTTGTTACACATTTTTACTTATGTCCTGAATACAAAGCGTTATGTTTGGGGCAAATCCCACACCAACAACACATCACTGAGTACCACTCTTCATATTTTCAAGCATAGTGGTGGCTGCATTACGTTATGGGTATGCTTGCACGGCAAGGACTAGGGAGTTTTTCAGGATGAATAAAGAAACAGAATAGAGCTAAGCACAGGCAAAATCCTAGATCCAAACCTGGTTGTCTGCTTTCCACCAGACACTGGGAGACAAATTCACCTTTCAGCAAGACAATAACCTAAAACACAAGGCCAAATATACACTGGCATTGTTTACCAATACAACATTGAATGTTGTGGCCTAGTTACAGTTTTGACTTAAATCGTCTTGAAAATCTATGGCAAGACTTGAAAATGTCTGTCTAGCAATGATCAACAATCAGCTTGACAGAGATTGAAGAATTTAAAAAAGAATAGTGTGCAAATAGTGTACAATCGAGGTGTGCAAAGATCTTACATGCCGAACACACAGCTCATGTCAAGTGGCGAGCGGTGCACAATACATTTACACATACATGTTATTAAATCATTACATCCACACTGCTCGCCCGCGTCAACGAGCGTCTGCATAGCCAGGTGTTAAAATAGAACTTGGTTCTATTTGTGATGCTTGACGCACTGCAAGTACCATTTCTCCAACATCCTCATTGGTTTTTAGGAGCATATACCCACGTGGGTGATTGACAGATGAACTGAGGTACACTCTCCATTCCAGTTGGTAGTTGTAATGCACCTTTAATGTTGGTTGCCAACCGGCATATAAAGTCCGAAGAAGAAGCCTGAAGGAGGAGAGATTACTAGAAACTAACAAGGTTTACCTTTTTATCTGTGGATTAATTGTCGGAAGTAGAGGACCTTGTGCATTTCAGGTGAAATAACAAACCAATGTTTTATATTCCAGGACAAATTAGCTAGCAACAGTAAGCTAGCTATCTAAATTGGCATGAATGTTTAATGCTTTTTGACCTGTCCCCAAATCAATATAGTTGGTTCAGAGTTTGTTTTGATATTTCAACCTGCATGTCCTGATCGCATTTGGTGTGGGTGGACAATATCAGCATGTTACCCAGAAAGACTCACAGCTGTAATCACTGGCAAGGGTGCTTCTACAAAGTATTGACACAACGGTGTGACTACTTTCTGAAAGCACTCTCTGCTTCGTGTCTTTTTTTTCTTCCTTTTCCCATTGTGTTTCTGGCTAAATGATAAACAGTTAATATCGCTTGAAACTGAGCTCTGCTTATTATTTTATAACTACAGTTGAAGTCGGAAGTTTACATACACTTAGGTTGGAGTCATTAAAACTCGTTTTTGAACCACTCCACAAATTTCTTGTTAAAGAAAACTGTAGCTTTGGCAAGTCGGTTAGGGCATCTACTTTGTGCGTGACACAAGTAATTTTTCCAACAATTGTTTACAGACAGATTATTTCACTTATCATTCACTGTATCACAATTCCGGGGGGTCAGAAGTTTAAATACACTAAGTTTACTGGGCCTTTAAACAGCTTGGAAAATTCCAGAAAATGATGTCATGGCTTTAGAAGCTTCTGATAGGCTAATTTACATCATTTGAGTCAATTGGAGGTGTACCTGTGGATTTATTTCAAGGCCTACCTTCAAACTCAGTGCCTCTTTGCTTGACAAAATGGGGAAAATCAAAAGAAATCAGCCAAGACCTCAGAAAAAAATTGTAGACCTCCACAAGTCTGGTTCAGCAATTTCCAAACGCCTGAAGGTACCACGTTCATCTGTATAAACAATCGTACGCAAGTATAAACACCATGGGACCACGCAGCCGATCATAACACTCAGGAAGGAGACGCGTTCTGTCTCCTAGAGATGAACGTACTTTGGTGCGAAAAGTGCAAATCAATCCCAGAGCAACAGCAAATGACCTTGTGAAGATGCTGGAGGAAACGGGCACAAAAGTATCTATATCCACAGTAAAACGAGTCCTATATGGACATAACCTGAAAGGCCGTTCAGCAAGGAGAAGCCACTGCTCCAAAACCGCCATAAAAAAGCCAGACTACGGTTTGCAACTGCACATGGGGACAAAGATCGTACTTTTTGAGACATGTCCTCTGGTCTGATGAAACAAAAATAGAACTGTTTGGCCATAATGACCATTGTTATGTTTGGAGGAAAAGGGGGAGGCTTGCAAGCCGAAGAACACCATCCCAACCGTGAAGCACGGGGGTGGCAGCATCATGTTGTGAGGGTGCTTTGCTGCAGGAGGGACTGGTGCACTTCACAAAATGGATGGCATCATGAGGAGGAAAATTATGTGGATATATTGAAGCAACATCTCAAGGCATCAGTCAGGAAGCTAAAGCTTGGTCGCAAATGGGTCTTCTAAATGGACAATGACCCCAAGCATACTTCCAAAGTTGTGGCAAAATGGCTTAAGGACAACAAAGTCAATTTATTTATCACAAAGCCCTGACCTCAATCCTATAGAACATTTGTGGGCTGAACTGAAAAAGCATGTGCGAGCAAGGAGGCCTACAAACCTGACTCAGTTACACCAGCTCTGTCAGGAGGAATGGGCCAAAATTCACCCAATTTATTGTGGGAAGCTTGTGGAAGGCTACCTGAAACGTTAAACAATTTAAAGGCAATGCTACCAAATACGAATTGAGTGTATGTAAACTTCTGACCCACTGGGAATGTGATGAAAGAAACAAAAGATGAAATAAATAATTCTCTACTGTTATTCTGACATTTCACATTCTTAAAATAAAGTGGTTATCCTAACTGACCTAAGACAGGAAATGTTAACTAGGATTAAATGTCAGGAATTGTGAAACTGAGTTTAAATGTATTTGGCTAAGGTGTATGTAAACTTCCGACTTCAACTGTGTGTGTATATATATATATATAATTTTTTTTATGTATTATATATTTTTTAAAGCAGTGGTATGACACTGATCATTTTGTATTTGGCATTCTAGGAACTATGTATTCCAGAAACGCTATGTGAAGTTTGATGGCAAAAATCTGCTGTACTTCGGCAGTGAAAAGGTAGGCCTTTTTTCCTGAATGATGGACTGTAATCACATTGAGATAATCAGCATTGTTCATTACAATATTTGTCTCTTTACCAATATTTCTCCCTCTTTATACTATTCTCTCCAAGGATCCGTACTCTAAAGGAGTGATTCCTCTGGCTGCGATACAGATGGCCCGCATGGCCAAAGACAATAAATTTGAGATAGTGACAAGTCACAGGACGTTTGTCTTCCGGGCTGATAACGAAGGTAAACAAAGCACTTAACAACAAACAATTAAAATCTCACACACAGGCAACTACAGAAATTAGTTGTCCCAATTTCCCATCGTGGATTTTAAAGCATTGGATAGATGTTATTAAATCCAAGTGTCCAAGTGCGTACTTTAGGAGAAGCGTGAAGGATTGGGACGCAGCTATAGAGGAGTCCTCAAGGCATACAAGCAGAAAACAACTTATGTGACAACCTCTGTTGGACGAAGGTTGACCCAATAACCTTCTTTTCTCTCTGGAGACTCAAATGACCCAAACGAGCAAAATAGCCTCTGTCATAATCTCATAGTAAAAACATCTTATTTACGACTTTATTTTAGCCTACTGATTCCTCTGGTATTTATCTATTAGGAAATGATTTGGTATCGAAAGACACTTTCTGGTACAATTGGTAACTGACTGGTACAAAAGGATGCTTGGTTTGAATCCAAACGACACAAACAATAAATTCACATTGTTATTGTGTAATTACCATTTTTACCATATAATTTCATAGTAAATACCTGGTATTTTCTGTACCATTTTAAGTACAAAAAAATGGTAATGCCAACCGATATCTTTCTACCTGTCCCCTCTCAGTGCAGAGACATCAGTGGTGCAGTACCCTACAGGGGAGGGTGAAGGAACAGCTTGTGTTTGGGCGCCCTCGCTTCGGTCCTGGCAGCCACTGTCAGAGGAGTGGTCCTCTGGAGCTCAAAGGGACCAAGTCAAAAGTCTACGTGGCCATCAACACAGAGCAGGTCTGGCTGTACAAGACTGAACAGTGTTTTAGGAATGGGATTGGAATCACGCTGATCGAGGCCAGAGGAGCTACGATCAGAGACGGCAAAGGAAAAAGCTTTGACCTCATCACTCCTTACAAAACATTCAGGTTAGTTGTTTACTGACATGGGAATAACACTTGTATACCTTTCTCTAGTTTTGGCAACAAATACATTCTGTTCATCATCACTCGGGGCTCCCGAGTGGTGCAGCGTTCTAAGGTACTGCATCTCAGTGCAAGAGGCGTCACTACAGTCCCTGGTTCGAATCCAGGCTGAATCACGTCCGCCAGTGAGTCCCATAGGGCGGCGCACAATTGGCCCAGCATCGTCCGGGTTTGGCTGGTGTAGGACGTCATAGTTAAAAACAAATTCTTATTTACAGACTTGCCTAGTTAAATAAACTTCCTACGCTGTTGTTTTTGAATCCCTGAAAACAGAGACAATTGTGTTTGATTGATTTGAGCCAGGAAAGTTTTTGATTGATTGGTTGTCCCTGTAGTTTCACAGCTGAGTCTGAGCGGGATAAGAGAGATTGGATGGAGGCTGTACAGGAGTCCATAGCAGAGACCCTGTCTGACTACGAGGTGGCTGAGAAGATCTGGTCCAACAGGTTTAATAAGCTCTGTGCTGACTGCCAAGCAGTCAATCCTGACTGGGCCTCCATAAACCTCTGCGTTGTCATCTGTAAGAACTGTGCAGGTGAGACAGCGTTTCCCCTACTATTGTATAGGTGGGGCGGGCTCCCCCTCAGTTTGATGCCAGAGGGCCTAGCTGGGTGTTGGGTCCCATCGGGTGCGTGTGACTGATGATATAGCATTGGCAGCTGTTGGCCAGGTGTCTTAGTTATCAGCCCATTGTCATGAGCCACAACCGTTTCATTCTCACCTGTGTTGTTTTTATCCCACCTGTGCCAGGTGAAGTGAAATGTTTCCAAATACACACATCATTTCTCTGTCTCGTGGTTCTCTCTAGCGAGGCAGCGCCTGAGTGTCCTGTTACCAACACAGTACCACTGTCTAGTGCCAGGAGAGTGATTACGGCGGTCTTTTGTCCCTTTTCCCCTGCAGGTCAACACAGAGGTCTGGGAACTATGGTGTCTAAAGTACAGAGCCTGAAACTGGACACCAGCGTGTGGAGCAATGAGATCGTGCAGGTGAGAAGAACCAGGGGGCTTCATCAGGGAAGGGGGAGGGAGAAAGTCAGGGGAAATGCTCACGTTTATTTTAGTTAAGTGGCTAAATATTTTTCGGGATACTGAAATGAGTTTGTTTTGTTGTGCATCAAGGACTTCTCACCATTTTCACCTCCAACAAATCCATTATATTGGAACAGAGTTTAAATATGTTTTGTACATTTTTAAGTTGAAAGTCCGACGATAGACTGTGAATATAGTCAGGACCTCATGAGTTATGATTATTCTGTGTTTTTTGTGGAAACTGTTCTGTCTTTGTGTGTTCGTCAGCTCTTCATAATGTTGGGGAACGACCGAGCCAATGAGTTCTGGGCGGCCAGGTTATCTCCAGCTGACGAGTTAGACCATGATGCCACACCTGACCAGCGGAGAGAGTTTATCATCCATAAGTACCGTGAGGGGCGCTACCGACACCCCCACCCCAACTTCAACACACAGGAGGAGCTGCTCAAGGTACAGGAACACTTTGTATAGCTGCTATAAGAGGATCTAGGGGAAGGGGGATCCTAGTCAGTTGTACAACTGAATGCCTTCAACTGAAATGTATCTTCTGCATTTAATCCAACCCCTCTGAATCAGAGAGGTGTGGGGGGCTTCCTTAATCGACATCCACGGTGCCCGGGGAACAGTGGGTTAACTGCCTTGCTCAGGGGTAGAACGACAGATTTTTACCTTGTCAGTTCGAGGATTTGATCCAGCAACCTTTTGGTTACTGGCCCAATGCTCCTAGCCGCCAGGCTACCTGCCACCCCTATGTGGTGTGTTGTATAGGCTATATTCTTATCATAAACCCTTTTTATTAGTCTACAAGGTGTACGAATGGAGAACATTTCTAGGTTGTTATGAAATAAAAACTAAATGACTATCTGTCTTGGCTGGCTGCTCTGTCTCTCAGTAAAAACACACGGCTGGCTGCTCTGTCTCTCAGTAAAAACACACGGCTGGCTGCTCTGTCTCTCAGTAAAAACACATTGCTGGCTGCTCTGTCTCTCAGTAAAAACACACGGCTGGCTGCTCTGTCTCTCAGTAAAAACACACGGCTGGCTGCTCTGTCTCTCAGTAAAAACACACGGCTGGCTGCTCTGTCTCTCAGTAAAAACACACGGCTGGCTGCTCTGTCTCTCAGTAAAAACACACGGCTGGCTGCTCTGTCTCTCAGTAAAAACACACGGCTGGCTGCTCTGTCTCTCAGTAAAAACACACGGCTGGCTGCTCTGTCTCTCAGTAAAAACACACGGCTGGCTGCTCTGTCTCTCAGTAAAAACACACGGCTGGCTGCTCTGTCTCTCAGTAAAAACACACGGCTGGCTGCTCTGTCTCTCAGTAAAAACACACGGCTGGCTGCTCTGTCTCTCAGTAAAAACACACGGCTGGCTGCTCTGTCTCTCAGTAAAAACACACGGCTGGCTGCTCTGTCTCTCAGTAAAAACACACGGCTGGCTGCTCTGTCTCTCAGTAAAAACACACGGCTGGCTGCTCTGTCTCTCAGTAAAAACACACGGCTGGCTGCTCTGTCTCTCAGTAAAAACACACGGCTGGCTGCTCTGTCTCTCAGTAAAAACACACGGCTGGCTGCTCTGTCTCTCAGTAAAAACACACGGCTGGCTGCTCTGTCTCTCAGTAAAAACACACGGCTGGCTGCTCTGTCTCTCAGTAAAAACACACGGCTGGCTGCTCTGTCTCTCAGTAAAAACACACGGCTGGCTGCTCTGTCTCTCAGTAAAAACACACGGCTGGCTGCTCTGTCTCTCAGTAAAAACACACGGCTGGCTGCTCTGTCTCTCAGTAAAAACACACGGCTGGCTGCTCTGTCTCTCAGTAAAAACACACGGCTGGCTGCTCTGTCTCTCAGTAAAAACACACGGCTGGCTGCTCTGTCTCTCAGTAAAAACACACGGCTGGCTGCTCTGTCTCTCAGTAAAAACACACGGCTGGCTGCTCTGTCTCTCAGTAAAAACACACGGCTGGCTGCTCTGTCTCTCAGTAAAAACACACGGCTGGCTGCTCTGTCTCTCAGTAAAAACAGCGGCTGGCTGCTCTGTCTCTCAGTAAACAAACATTGCTGCTGGCTGCTCTGTCTCTCAGTAAACAAACATTGCTGCTCACTACCCTTACGGGAAAAACCACATGAATTTCACGTGTTTTTCTGTAAGGGTACACATTTAGACTAGATGGTATTGGTGGTAGTTTTAGTACCTGTAAGCTATACTAGGGTTCAAGTTACGGCTATAGCTGCCTGTAGCTAGCATGCAGCCAGACTTTTATCCCAACAACAATGACATGGAATGTGCTTTGAAACTAAAACAATTACAGAGAGTAGATGAAAGGGAGCCAGTTGAATGGAGAGGGGACTTTTTGTAATATAGGCTGAATGTCTGTCCCTGTGGCTGTGGATGCTTTTAGTGGTACGTACATGCTGTGTGTGTGTTTGTTGCGTCACCCTAATATATCCCCTAATGCTTCCCTCTCTCTGTCTCTCCTCTCTCTCTCTCTACCCTGCAGGTTCTGTGTACTGCTGTGACCGAGCAAAACCTGCTGAAGACGGTCACCCAGATCTTCACCGAGGCAGAGGCTGTCCGAGCCCGCCTCGCTGCCTCTAATGGATATGACAAGCATCTGTCTCAGGAATACTCCCTCCCGCAAGGAACCTCAGGTGAGACAGGGGACAGGCTTTATTTGCCTGCTGGACTTTTGATGCATTATGTGACTATTTTGCGACCGTGCAGTATAATGTAGTGTGCTCAGCAGCTCTCTGGAAAAAGCTTTCAAGTAATTACAGCATGGTTCATGGTTTGATAGAGCACCCAGAGCTTTTGTGATGAAACAGTTTGGTCTTCCTCTGCATGTTGACCTCTAGTGTTGTAGGAGTAAAATATCTCTGTTGAAACAGCACACCGAGCTGTCTCTGAAATAGCACAACTAGCTATCTCTGTTGAAACAGCACACCTAGCTGTCTCTGTTGAAACAGCACACCTAGCTGTCTCTGTTGAAACAGCACACCGAGCTGTCTCTGTTGAAACAGCACACCGAGCTGTCTCTGTTGAAACAGCACACCGAGCTGTCTCTGTTGAAACAGCACACCGAGCTGTCTCTGTTGAAACAGCACACCGAGCTGTCTCTGTTGAAACAGCACACCGAGCTGTCTCTGTTGAAACAGCACACCGAGCTGTCTCTGTTGAAACAGCACACCGAGCTGTCTCTGTTGAAACAGCACACCGAGCTGTCTCTGTTGAAACAGCACAATTAGCTGTCTCTGTTGAAACAGCACACCTAGCTGTCTCTGTTGAAACAGCACAATTAGCTGTCTCTGTTGAAACAGCACACCGAGCTGTCTCTGTTGAAACAGCACACCGAGCTGTCTCTGTTGAAACAGCACACCGAGCTGTCTCTGTTGAAACAGCACAACTAGCTGTCTCTGTTGAAACAGCACAACTAGCTGTCTCTGTTGAAACAGCACAACTAGCTGTCTCTGTTGAAACAGCACAACTAGCTGTCTCTGTTGAAACAGCACAACTAGCTGTCTCTGTTGAAACAGCACAACGAGCTGTCTCTGTTGAAACAGCACACCGAGCTGTCTCTGTTGAAACAGCACACCGAGCTGTCTCTGTTGAAACAGCACACCGAGCTGTCTCTGTTGAAACAGCACACCGAGCTGTCTCTGTTGAAACAGCACACCGAGCTGTCTCTGTTGAAACAGCACAACGAGCTGTCTCTGTTGAAACAGCACAACGAGCTGTCTCTGTTGAAACAGCACAACGAGCTGTCTCTGTTGAAACAGCACAACGAGCTGTCTCTGTTGAAACAGCACAACTAGCTGTCTCTGTTGAAACAGCACAACTAGCTGTCTCTGTTGAAACAGCACAACTAGCTGTCTCTGTTGAAACAGCACAACTAGCTGTCTCTGTTGAAACAGCACAACGAGCTGTCTCTGTTGAAACAGCACAACGAGCTGTCTCTGTTGAAACAGCACACCGAGCTGTCTCTGTTGAAACAGCACACCGAGCTGTCTCTGTTGAAACAGCACACCGAGCTGTCTCTGTTGAAACAGCACACCGAGCTGTCTCTGTTGAAACAGCACACCGAGCTGTCTCTGTTGAAACAGCACACCGAGCTGTCTCTGTTGAAACAGCACAACGAGCTGTCTCTGTTGAAACAGCACAACGAGCTGTCTCTGTTGAAACAGCACACCGAGCTGTCTCTGTTGAAACAGCACACGTCTGATCATTTATAAAGTATTTATCATCTTGTAAATGCATTTATTATGGCTTATTCATGAAACTCTTTATGAAGTATGACTTAATGTTTTGTCCTGTTTGCCTAGACCCCAACTCGTGTTTTTTTTTTTTTTGGAGTGTCAAAATCAGTTTCTTTCATCTGTTCCTCCCTGTTTTCTCAGACCCCAGTGTGTATGATGAGATTATGCAGGCCGTGCTGCACTCCGGCTACCTCTACAAGTCATCCTCAATGAACAAAGGGACATTATCCAGGAAAACCAGAGAAGGTAGGCGTGTGTGCGCACGCACGCACGTGTGTGTGTGTGTGTGTGTGTGTTGGCAGGTGCTAACAACACACCACTTGGCACAGATTGAATAGAGGAATACTGCCTCCACAGTAACATCAGCATAAAGGCCTGGAGAGAACAAAGCACTTTATATGACCAAATACTGACTGGGCCAATACTGTTCTGTTAGGAAATACACTACTCACTGTTAGGGGCTGGACTCTCTACAGTAAAACAGAGTTTTGTGATTTAGAAAGTCACTCATAGTTACTTGTAGTTTATTTCCCTCTAAAAACACAGCCCATCATAAAAATCCCTAATGTTTTTTTTTTTCTTTTAAAGGGACCACGATTTCCAGGCTTCTTCACGTTTGTTCGCTCTAATATTCGAGGGATGAGCGTGATTCTGAAGTACGGCAACGCCAGACTATTTTAGAACGTGACGGCTTATATGTTTGCTGTTATTTGCCCCCCAGATTTCCAGAAGTACTGGTGCACGGTGGAGAGGTCTCTTCTGTTCTATGAGTCGGACCGATGTCCTGATCCTAGCATGAAGATCAACGTCAAAGACATCGTCTGTCTGGGGGTCAGCAGGCCGGACTCCTGCAACAACAACGGCTTCATTGACAGGTTAGAGGACCAATCATGGCACAGGAACTAATGTAGGCGGCCAATCATACTGTCTCTTTCAAACACGCGCGTGGAGAAAAGGTACATTTAGCATGAAATGGTTATATCACTGCCACTCAATGTACAGATATCTACCAACTAGTGTTGATCTAATGCCCTTCACTTATGTTCCTGTGTCTTGTTGTAGGTTTCTCTATACATTTCAACTGTACTTGTCCTCGGAGAAGCTCTATCAGTTTGGATTGGAAACTCGTGATGCACTGCAGTGTTGGGTCAAGGCCATCGGAAAGGTATGAGATGACTTTCTATCTCAAAAGAGTGCAATGCCTGCACACTGATGATGCCAATTCTCAGCTTTACTGACGTAGTTACAGCTCTTCCAGCTCAGAACGTTGTAATGTCCCTATGCATACATAAAGGTGGGGTTACAGTGAATTGTTACCTCCTTTCTAACTAACACTGTCTATGTACTGTACTAGCCTGGGATGTGTCTGTCCAGTGTTCCCTCCTGTACTTGAACCACTTCCTGTGTTGTCTTCCTCAGGCCGCCACACCTTTAAGCTGCCACTGCCTGCTAACGAGGGAGTTTGAGCGGGTGGGAGTGCTGCGTTACAAGGCCATGCGAGACCCTTCTCAGTGGAAAGAGGGATATTTTGTCCTTCAGAAGTCTAACCTCTTCATCTGCCCAGGGAACGACGGAGCAGCTGAGGACATTATCAACCTTAAACGTCTGCAAGAGCTCAGTGAGTCTCAAAATAAAATCAAATGTATTTATATAGCCCTTCGTACATCAGCTGAAATCTCAAAGTGCTGTACAGAAACCCAGCCTAAAACCCCAAACAGCAAGCAATGCATGTGAAGGAAGCACGGTGGCTAGGAAAAACTCCCTAGAAAGGCCAAAACCTAGGAAGAAACCTAGAGAGGAACCAGGCTATGAGGGGTGGCCAGTCCTCTTCTGGCTGTGCCGGGTGGATATTATAACAGAACATGGTCAAGATGTTAAAATGTTCATAAATGACCAGCATGGTCAAATAATAATAATAATAATAATAAACATAGTAGTTGTCGAGGGTGCAAAAAGAACGTCCGGTGAACAGATCAGGGTTCCATAGCCGCAGGCAGAACAGTTGAAACTGGAGCAGCAGCACGGCCAGGTGGACTGGGGACAGCAAGGAGTCATCATGCCAGGTAGTCCTGAGGCATGGTCCTAGGGCTCAGGTCCTCCGAGAGAAAGAGAGAATTAGAGAGAGCATATTTAAATTCACACAGGACACCGGATAAGACGAGAGAAATACTCCAGATGTAACAGACTGACCCTAGCCCCCCGACACATAAACTACTGCAGCATAAATACTGGAGGCTGAGACAGGAGGGATCAGAAGACACTGACCATGGACATTTCTCTGCCTTAACTAACCCAAGCACTGTTTCTTTGAGCACCTGTCTGCTGATGAATAATGTAGTCTGTCTTCCATTTGTTCTGTGTTTGTCTCCTAGGTATAGTAACTGAGAACCAAAACCATGAGAAGAAGGAAATTCTGGTTTTGGTTGAAAAAGGAAGGTTGGTTTTCAGTCTCTTTTTGTCATTATATAAGTATGTCAACATATCGTGGCTAGTTTGGTGCCTAAAAACTCATTTACATGGTCAAATTATTTTCACTCTGGAAATTCCATTCCCCACCAATTCTGCCCACAACTAGGGGGGAATTTCCAGAATGAAAGTAATTTGACCATGTAAAAGGAGTTTTTTTGGAGCCGGATTCAGAGTGAGTTTATTTTCTCTGAACCATCACCTCTGAGTATCGACATGTCTCCCCCCCCAGGACACTGCACCTCCAGGGGATGGGGCGGTTAGACTTCTCCCTGTGGTACGCAGACATCCAGAGAGCTGCTGGAGGGAAGGGCAACACCCTGAGAGAACAGCAGCTCAGCAGGAATGATATCCCCATCATCGTAGACAGCTGCATCGCCTTCATCACACAGTATGGTAAGGGAGGAGTCTGGATAGGCTATTCTATTCCATTACACAGTATAGTAAGGGGATAGAGGATTCTGCATCAACAACAAAAGGGCACGTTTTCCAGGGATCTTGTGGATCCATGGTAGGATCCATGGCATTTGACGCATTTTCAGTGGAGGTAATCCTTTTATATTAAGGTATACAATACCAATGTATAAAAAGGGGTTTATAAATAGTTCATCAATTCATTATAACTCTGCAGTGGCCTGTGTACTGAAGGGATTCTTTACCCAGCTTAGCTGTACTTTACACCAGCCAGAGACAGGAGATACTAGCTGATGACTGATGTACTGGATCGGATGTGTGATCTGCTCGTCAGGTCTGGGTCATGAGGGGATCTACAGGAAGAACGGAGCCACGTCCAGGATCAAGCTACTGATGGAGGAGTTCAGGAATGATGCTCGGAACGTCAAGCTCCGGATGGGGGATAACTTCATCGAGGATGTGACTGACGTGTTGAAGAGGTTCTTCAGGGAGATAGACGACCCCATCTTCATGGCTGACCTGCATCAGCTATGGAAGGAGGCTGTCCGTAAGTATAGGTGTCTCTGGCAAAAGAGATGTTAAGTTATTATCACAGACAGCACACATATGAAGCTACTATTTTGTTGTGTTTTCTAAGTTGCGTCTCTGACTTAATCACTTGACCTAGTCCTCTTGGTCCCCTTAGAATTATAGGGCTTCCATCAAGCTGTCACTGTTGCTGGTCAGGATGTACCCACAATGCATCCTTTTGAAGTCTAACTGGTTCCTGTTTGTGCCTTTTTTTATAGGAACAGCCAAGGATAAGAACCAGCGTCTGGACAGATACAAGGAGATCATCCGTAGTTTACCTAGAGTCAACAGGACTACCTTGGCTGCTCTCATCAGCCACCTCTACAGGTTAGTATAGCCTCAAACTGGACCAGGTTTAAAGTTGAGCAACTAAGCAGAGTTACTTCCTGTAGTCAAATAGAATTGACCCCAACCCTAAACAGGACAATTTTTCATACTTAGACAGCCTCACTGGCAAGTTGGTAAAAAAAAGTTGACAGTTGCCATTATTTGTTCTCTCTCTCTCTCTCTCTCTCTCTCTCTCTGTCCCAGGGTTCAGAAGTGTTCTCTCTCTCTCTCTCTCTCGGTCCAAGGGTTCGGAAGTGTTCTCTCTCTCTCTCTCTCTCGGTCCCAGGGTTCGGAAGTGTTCTCTCTCTCTCTCGGTCCCAGGGTTCGGAAGTGTTCTCTCTCTCTCTCGGTCCCAGGGTTCGGAAGTGTTCTCTCTCTCTCTCGGTCCCAGGGTTCGGAAGTGTTCTCTCTCTCTCTCTCTCTCGGTCCCAGGGTTCGGAAGTGTTCTCTCTCTCTCTCTCTCTCGGTCCCAGGGTTCGGAAGTGTTCTCTCTCTCTCTCTCTCGGTCCCAGGGTTCAGAAGTGTTCTCTCTCTCTCTCTCTCTCTCTCTCTCTCTCTCTCTCTCCTCTCTCTCTCTCTCGGTCCCAGGGTTCAGAAGTGTTCTCTCTCTCTCTCTCTCTCCCTCGGTCCCAGGGTTCAGAAGTGTGCAGACCTAAACCAGATGTGTACCAAGAACCTGGCCCTGCTGTTCGCCCCCAGCCTCTTCCAGACAGATGGGAAAGGAGAACACGAGGTGAAGATCGTTGAAGACCTCATAGACAACTACCTGTATGTCTTTGATGTGAGTAGTGTCTCATAGACGACTACCTGTCTGTCTTGATGTGGTCCCGTGTGGCTCAGTTGGTAGAGCATGGTGTTTGCAACACCAGGGTTGTGGGTTCGATTCCCACGGGGGACCAATACGGAGAAGAAAAAAAAAATATATGAAATGTATGCATTCACTACTGTAAGTCGCTCTGGATAAGAGCGTCTGCTAAATGACTAAAAATGTAAAATGTAAATGAGTAGTGTCTCATAGACAACTACCTGTCTGTCTTGATGTGACTAGTGTCGAACCAGATTGGGGTCTAAGCTCAAATTCATCACTTAGAAATCAGGGTTGTGTTCCATAGGTAGAAAGCATTTTGACTGGATTGAAACGGGGAGGTACTATCTACCTGAACTTGTCCATTCAGAACACAGATCTTCACATTCTATTGCAAATTGTTTTGCTACAGTGTGCCCTACTGAACATGCCCCAGGTCAATCTGTTCTGTATAATCTAATGAATAATCAGTAAATGTTTAATTGTGTTTGTTCAGATTGATGAGGAGCAACATACCCAGATAGAACTGGAGCTCAGCCTCATTACCACCTGGAAGGACACACAGGTATACTTTATAAAGGATTTATAAAGGGTTATAACAGTTTTTTTCCTGGTTGTCTGTAATAATTGTCCTGTCTGTGCAGCTGTCCCAAGCAGGTGATCTGATCATTGAAGTGTACCTGGAGAAGAAGATGGCAGACTGCTGCATCACTCTCAAGGTAAGTGGAGACAGGTTGTCTTCTGATTTTATTTCATGAAAGGTGTTATTATTTAGCCACTTGGTGGCGCCTCTCCACCCTCCACTAGTCTCTCTAGAACAGGGGTTTCCAACAGGAGCTCGCAGCCCACCTTCCAGTAGCTCGCAGCCCACCTTCCAGTAGCTCGCAGCCCACCTAGGAGTAGCTCGCAGCCCACCTAGGAGTAGCTCGCAGCCCACCTTCCAGTAGCTCGCAGCCCACCTAGGAGTAGCTCGTGATCAATTCTGGAAGTACATGCATTTTTTTATGTGTTCCATGCAAACCATCATTGACATAGAGCTCCTGGCTACTATCCAATCAAACCCACATTGCCATTATCCCATCCCTGGTTAGAAACTATTGGTTTAAAAAGCCACATTTAATACAATATCTGCCAATTAATTTCCAGAAATATTGCCCCTGTCTGTCTGTTTGGTGCGTGTTTGTCTATCACTCTGTATGTAGCCAGTTAGCGATGCTGATGATAACCGTCTTGTGGGTGGGTAGACAGAAAGACCATCCCCAAAAACCTTCTCAATTAAATGCAAAGTAGGTTTATCTTACAGAACTATATCAATTGGGTGGAGATTGTTTAGAGAGCTCTGCCATGACACGTTCTGCAGCAGTAGGCCTGATGGCAGAAGCATCGCTAGATTGTGTCAGGATCGTCGTAAGGATGGGACCAAGGCGCAGCGGGAATGTGTATGCTCATCTTCTTTTATTTAGAAGAAAACCAAAACAAACACTTAAACAAAAACAACGACGAAGAAACAGTCCTGTGAGGCACACAGCTACACATGGAACAACTACCCACAAAAACCCATGAAAAAACACCCCTACTAAATAGGACCTTCAATTAGAGGCAACGAGGAACAGCTGCCTCCAATTGAAGGTCAAACCAATAAACTAAGCATAGAAATAAACTAGACACAGACATAGAAATAGACTAACATAGAACATTGCCCAACAAACCCTGAAACACATTAAACAAACACCCCCTGCCACGTCCTGACCAAACTACAATAACAAATAACCTCTTTACTGGTCAGGACATGACAGATTGACACATTCCTCTCTTGCTCGATGTGCAATTAAATGGAAATTACACTCAAAGAATGTTTGGTTCGTTTTCTATCCAGAACAAAAAATTATAATATTGAGAGGAAAAAACATAAGGAAAAAACAACATAGAACTGAATTCAGGAAAATACTAAATATGATTTTTATGTGGCCCCCTTTTAGAGTTGTTTACTAACCATTTATTTACTAGTTATAATGACAGAAAACACATCTCTTGTACACCAAGGACCTGGGGAAGAGTTGCAGGGTAGAGGAGAAAGCTATAAAGAAAAATAGTAGCTCACAACATGTTTAATTTTTTTTAAAGTAGCTCATGCTACCAAAAGGTTGGAGACTTCCTGCTTTAGACAGACAGATGGGCTTCCACAATGTACCAATGTTGACCTAGGTCTGGGATTTCTAATAATAACCATCTACCATCCTCTATTCTATACATGATAGACATGAGCATCTCTATAGAAGAGCTAGGAAGCTCTGGTCTGGTTCTCTGTTGCTATCTCTCTATGGTCTGGTTCTCTGTAGCTATCTCTCTATGGTCTGGTTGGTTCTCTGTAGCTATCTCTCTATGGTCTGGTTGGTTCTCTGTAGCTATCTCTCTATGGTCTGGTTGGTTCTCTGTAGCCATCTCTCTGGTCTGGTTGGTTCTCTGTAGGTATCTCTCTCTGGTCTGGTTGGTTCTCTGTAGGTATCTCTCTGTGGTCTGGTTGGTTCTCTGTAGGTATCTCTCTGTGGTCTGGTTGGTTCTCTGTAGGTATCTCTCTGTGGTCTGGTTGGTTCTCTGTAGGTATCTCTCTGTGGTCTGGTTGGTTCTCTGTAGGTATCTCTCTGTGGTCTGGTTGGTTCTCTGTAGGTATCTCTCTGTGGTCTGGTTGGTTCTCTGTAGGTATCTCTCTGTGGTCTGGTTGGTTCTCTGTAGGTATCTCTCTATGGTCTGGTTCTCTGTAGGTATCTCTCTGTGGTCTGCTTCTCTTTAGGTATCTCCAACCATGGGTGCTGAGGAGTTGACTAACCAGGTCCTGTACATGAGGAACGTCCCAGCAGGAGAGAAGGACGTGTGGCTGACGTTCGAGACCATAGAGGAAGGACAACTGGGTGAGGAGCATGATGTTACTATCTCTGACTGGGTGAGGAGCATGATGTTGCTATCTCTGACTGGGTGAGGAGCATGATGTTGCTATCTCTCACTGGGTGAGGAGCATGGTGTTGCTATCTCTCACTGGGTGAGGAGCATGGTGTTGCTATCTCTGACTGGGTGAGGAGCATGATAGTGCTATCTCTGACAGGGGTGAGGAGCATGATAGTGCTATTCTGACTGGGTGAGGAGCATGATAGTGCTATTCTGACTGGGTGAGGAGCATGATATTGCTATCTCTGACTGGGTGAGGAGCATGGTGTTGCCATCTCTGACTGGGTGAGGAGCATGGTGTTGCCATCTCTGACTGGGTGAGGAGCATGGTGTTGCCATCTCTGACTGGGTGAGGAGCATGGTGTTGCCATCTCTGACTGGGTGAGGAGCATGGTGTTGCCATCTCTGACTGGGTGAGGAGCATGGTGTTGCCATCTCTGACTGGGTGAGGAGCATGGTGTTGCCATCTCTGACTGGGTGAGGAGCATGGTGTTGCCATCTCTGACTGGGTGAGGAGCATGGTGTTGCCATCTCTGACTGGGTGAGGAGCATGGTGTTGCCATCTCTGACTGGGTGAGGAGCATGGTGTTGCCATCTCTGACTGGGTGAGGAGCATGGTGTTGCCATCTCTGACTGGGTGAGGAGCATGGTGTTGCCATCTCTGACTGGGTGAGGAGCATGGTGTTGCCATCTCTGACTGGGTGAGGAGCATGGTGTTGCCATCTCTGACTGGGTGAGGAGCATGATGTTGCCATCTCTGACTGGGTGAGGAGCATGATGTTGCCATCTCTGACTGGGTGAGGAGCATGATGTTGCCATCTCTGACTGGGTGAGGAGCATGATGTTGCCATCTCTGACTGGGTGAGGAGCATGATGTTGCCATCTCTGACTGGGTGAGGAGCATGATGTTGCCATCTCTGACTGGGTGAGGAGCATGATGTTGCCATCTCTGACTGGGTGAGGAGCATGGTGTTGCCATCTCTGACTGGGTGAGGAGCATGGTGTTGCTATCTCTGACTGGGTGAGGAGCATGGTGTTGCTATCTCTGACTGGGTGAGGAGCATGGTGTTGCTATCTCTGACTGGGTGAGGAGCATGATATTGCCATCTCTGACTGGGAAATACTATAGAAAGTCTTAAAACAGCTCAAAATAGTACTTATCTCTAATAGTAAAACTACCACTAAAATAAAAACTGAAGTGAAAAACTATACAGTATGATGTCCTGGAATGAACTTCTGTGAAATACAACTGGACTGAGAAAGTCTTCATGTTTCAAGGAGAAGCTATCCCAGAATAGTTGTTATATAATGTTCAAATGTTGTCTGTCTTCCACAGAGCGCCCCCTACACCCCAAAGAGAAGGTGCTGGAGCAGGCGCTACAGTGGTGTAAAATGGCTGATCCTAGTTCAGCTTACCTGGTGGTGAAGAGAGTTCCCAAAGGAGAGGGCATCAACATCCTCACTGGTGAATACGGCACAGACCAGAGAAATAGCTCATTAGCTTGGGTCTATCCATCCAAACAATCACAATCAAATGACCCTCTTTGATTTTTGATCGTCTTTTTGTAATCAGCCCAATTTCTTGTTGCTCTTACGTTCGTACGTGACATATTATTTGGAGACAGTCTGATTTTTATTCACAGCCTACGAGAGTGAGATAATGAAGATGGGAGTTCTGAAGTGTCGTGAAGAGCCTCCCAAACTCCTCCACGGAAAAGTCTTTCAGGAACACACCTTTCAGATCAAAGACCACAAGCTGCTACTGCTGAAGGACAAAAAGGTACTTCTGCTCTCACGTCACGGTCACATCTTGAAGTTGGAACTCTGCGCTAATTTGGACTGATGTAGTTATTGCAGGTAGAGCTGTGATTGTCAGTTTGTCTTTCCTATAAATATTTTCTTTCTGTATAACATGTCTGTCTGCTCAGAGCATCAAGCCTGAAAAGGAATGGCCTCTGAAATCTATGAAGATCTACATGGGAATTCGAAAGAAGCTGAAACCCCCAACAAGATGGGGCTTTACTCTCATGATGGAAAAACAGCAACTGTAAGTGTTTTAAACTCTTGTCTGGCAATGAAAGGAAATACCACTATCTTGCTACACATTATTTGGGTTATTGCACAGGGTGTCTGTAAATCTTGAATCCAACTTCTATTGGATAAGATTGAAACATAGAGGACACACACCATGTTTTCTCAACTATTGGAAATTCCTCTTAGTATTCCTTGTTGTTTACTGTAGTGAATGATTTTGCATGATATCAGATGTTATGATATTATGTAAGTGGACTACATTGTTTAAAGGGAGGGAGGGTGGAATGTCTTGTTTTAGATCTGCCTCTCTCCTCCCCTTTAAATGACATCTCCCTCCCCTCCCCTTTTTAAGGGCTAATCACTGCTTTTGTGTTTTTGTGTCTCCCAGGTACCTTTGTTGCTTTTGTGAGTCTGACCTATGGGATTGGGTCACCAATTTCCTCAAAGCACAGGTATGTTGTGGAGCTTGTTCCCCCCCTCCCCATCTGTATGGGTTGTGTTGTATCACTTTTAAATGATTCAGTTTGCTTTCCCCCATCTTTTTTTTAGGTGTAACACCTACGCTTTAGATTTTTACTTCTGTCTGTTTCATTTTATCCATTCAATTCTATGTTGATTCATTTGGATTCACTTGTTTCCCCTCTAACAGAATGTTGACCCCCGACCTCCGGTGTTGAGGCGTCACTCCTCCTCAGACATCTCCAAACAGAAGTTTGGGACCATGCCCCTAGTACCAATCAGAGGGGGCGGACATGAGAGCAACTCTACCATGCTGTCAGCCAATCAGACTCTGGTATGTTTAAACTCAACCAATCAGACTTCAGGTATGTTCCAACCCTACCATGCTGTCAGCCAATCAGACTCTGGTACGTTTACACTCGACTATGCTCGTATCCAATCAGACTCTGGTATGGTTTTGCAGGATACAAACCTCTCGCTTCCCAGTTTGCACCTGTATTATGACAACATTTTGTGGCGTTTTGGTGTTAGGCAGGTTTTTTTCCCTTGAGGCAAGTGGAAGTTCGTTAGTCGAAGTCTATGCCCCTTCGTCGGTGATTGGTCAACAGTACTACTCCTGGTAGGAGTGGGAACTATGGACGGGATTCTTCAATTAAGTGTTTGTTGTCATTCAATGAGAGATGACTAGTTTTCATGTAAATTCTTTCACTTGAGAAATACTGCACTAAACATCTTAGATGTAAAATTGTGGAACTAAGACCTCCTTGGCAAAAACGCAAAAATAAAAGATTTCTTGATTTAATTTTGACTATATTGAGGAAGTGTATACTGATTATGTTGTTGCTACGGCATCTCAAGAGACAAAAAGTAATATTCCTGCTTTTTTTCTTGTTTTTCAAGCAAAGGTATTTTAGCCAACTGAACCTAGTATGGGGAGCCTTTAGCCAACTGAACCTAGTATGGGGAGCCTTTAGCCAACTGAACCTAGTATGGGGAGCCTTTAGCCAACTGGACCTAGTATGGGGAGCCTTTAGCCAACTGGACCTAGTATGGGGAGCCTTTAGCCAACTGGACCTAGTATGGGGAGCCTTTAGCCAACTGAACCTAGTATGGGGAGCCTTTAGCCAACTGGACCTAGTATGGGGAGCCTTTAGCCAACTGGACCTAGTATGGGGAGCCTTTAGCCAACTGGACCTAGTATGGGGAGCCTTTAGCCAACTGGACCTAGTATGGGGAGCCTTTAGCCAACTGGACCTAGTATGGGGAGCCTTTAGCCAACTGGACCTAGTATGGGGAGCCTTTAGCCAACTGGACCTAGTATGGGGAGCCTTTAGCCAACTGAACCTAGTATGGGGTTCTTGCACATTTGGGTTGAAGTTTTAAACTTTGAGATGATTCCATTAGCCCAAGTTGTTTACTTCACACACAGCTTGTTTTTGTATCAAGATCGCTCCTTTCTGTCTCCCCTTTCTGTCTCCCCTTTGGTGTCTAGTATTTTTACTATTCCTTATCCTTCAGTATCCCTCAAATACTATCGGTAAACTGCATAGCATTCACTATGGGCCCTTTTCCCTGACACAGATTGAGACTTCTCTGTTTATACAACGGGTGGTCTAATCCTGGACGCTGATTGGTTAAAACCACATTGCAGCCTGTGTCTATTCCACAAATTACCACCAGCTAAATCTATGATGTTGAAATGCCTATTTACTCTGTTTCATCTCACTACGCAATCCATTGTCTCATCAGCCCAGCCAGCCAATTTTTAAACTTGATCTCCACTGTAAAAAGCATCTAGATATTATGTCTCATTTCTTTTAGACTAGCATTTTCTTTTCAATAGCGGACATTTTATAAAACTTGCTGTCTGTCTCTCTGACATTTGCAACATTGTTTCAATATTGAAATTAGATCCCCAGCTGTCCCATAGTAAATTAATGGGTTGGGAGTCAGGAAGAGACAAAGGCAGGCAGCTTTTCTCAACCAGTCAAAATCATGAATCAGCATCATTTTTATGGACATATACAAAGAAATGTCAGTGGAAAACAGGTCAAACGAAACAAAAAGCAGCTAATTTGCAGTCTTTCCATCTTCAATTTGAAGTGATTGTGTTAGCTGTGTTGTTGGCTAGCTCCTCTGAACAACAGTGTCCTGACGAAAGCGCACATTTCCAATGCCAGGTGAAATTGTGCATCATTAGCTCATTCTTATGAATGAATGTATACAAATGGCTTGGGTAGCAACCCTAGATTTGTGTTGGGACTATATCTTGTGGAAGGATTAAATAGTATGAATAAATGTAGTGTAGTGAAAATACACTACATTTATTGAAAATATGTGACTCATTATTTGAATATGTTGGTAACCGTTGCATAAAAGTGATAATGCCCTCGAAGCTGGTGATTGGAGGATATATTGGCACAGTTTGCAGTCCTCGACTTAGTCTCGGGCCCAACAACACCCGTGCCAATATATCCTCCAAACACCGGCTTCTCTGACATCATCACTTAAATGACTATATTTCACGGTGTACACTGGTATCTTCTGTCTTTCTCTGCAGCGAAAGCTTCACGCTAGAAGGACTCTCTCCATGTTCTTTGTAAGTATCCACACCCTGGTGCTTGGTCATTTCAATGTTACATGTTTGCTTTGCATGCCATTTTGAATCTTAATCCCGGGGGCTCAGTTAGTAGTGCATAGCGCTTGCAATACCAGGGTTGTGGGTTTGATTCCCACGAGGGACCAGTATGGGAAAAGTGAGGAACTGCATACACTCACTACTGTAACTCGCTCTGGAGTGTCTGCTAAATTACTAAAATGTCAAATGTATTATTTTTGTTTACTTCCGTGCTGCTGCTCCAGTTTCAACTGTTCTGCCTGCGGCTATGGAACCCTGACCTGTTCACCGGACGTGCTTATTGCACCCTCGACAACTACTATGATTATTATTATTTGACCATGCTGGTCATTTATGAACATTTTTAACATCTTGACCATGTTCTGTTATAATATCCACCCGGCACAGCCAGAAGAGGACTGGCCACCCCTCATAGCCTGGTTCCTCTCTAGGTTTCTTCCTAGGTTTTTGGCCTTTCTAGGGAGTTTTTCCTAGGGAGTTTTTCCTAGCCACCGTGCTTCTTTCACATGCTTTGCTTGCTGTTTGGGGTTTTAGGCTGAGTTTCTGTACAGCACTTTGAGATATCAGCTGATGTACGAAGGGCTATATAAATAAATTTGATTTTGATTTGATTTGACTTCTCTCATCTAACAAGAAGCTAAGGATGACAATAAAACATAATGTTTATTTTGAAGGTTGCTTTTGGACTTGTTTAACGCTCTCCTAACTTGCATAACTAACATTTCTCCAAAGCCCCTCTCTCTGTCTGTGTATGGACATTCCCTTGGTTTATACAGGGACTATATCTGACTCAACCACTCCTCCACTTCCTGATGGAAGCCCTGACTTCCTGGTATTAGAGCATCAGGATGTTGATGTGGATTTCTGAAGTGTAGACAACAGGATGGACTGGGAAGGAGATATTGTTCTCCAGTATTGTTCAGGTTTTATGGCCCTTTGCCTTGATGGGGAGGTCTGGGAGGCTTAGTGAAGTACCTTCTTGTGTTTTACAGAACACCGTCTGCTGTGGCTATTAGGCTACTGGTGTACCTACTGGAACTAACCCAACCACAGACCCAAACGCATTTACAAGATAATTGTTTTACTTGTATTTTTCTTTTGTCCCTCAGTGTATTGAGTAATTGTCTTGAGGTTGTTGCTTGAGGCGCTAGAACAATGGCCAGACCTTAATAAGAGGAAGTCTGTTGTTTTTAACGTCGTTGTCGAAGAAGGGTAACTCCCTACGATGTTTGTCCCATTTTAAATTAACCACACGTGTTTCTTTGTCAATGTAATAGCAGATCACCTCCTTATTACCTACCTAAAGTTCCTAACAGATAGCTACACCTCAACCCCCTTTATTATTAAAATAGTTCTACTTCTGCGTTTGTCTTGGACCTTCCAGAGCTTTACATAGTGTATAATCAAACATACCAAGAACTCTGGGTTTGGTTCAAATTCAGAGTGTTTCTTACCTCTCTCTGTTCGCTCTTCTCCTCTCTCCTCCTCTCCCCCTCTCCTCCACCCAGCCCATGAAGGTGCAGCAGGACTCGTTCGAGGAGCATCCAGAGCCAGAACCCCCAGAGCCCCTGTATGAGGAAGTAGGAGACTTCGGCCTGCAGGTCCTCAAGTCTCTGGAGACCAGCTTCCTCTCCAACAACACCTCAGAGACACAGGAGGTCCCTGACAGGCCCCTGAGCCTCAGCCTGGGCCCTCGGAAGACAGGCTCCCTGGACCGCATGATTGGCCCCAACCCGGTTCACTCTCTGGGGCTGGGAGGAGAGGGTGTGCTGCCCCCTGCTGGTTCTCTGGATACCCTGGTCCTGGGTGGAAGAGGGGACCTCCAGGAGTCTCCTCAGCCAGTGCCGAGGAGGAGGCAGCAGCAGCACAGGCCCTGTACCCCCTCTCAGGAGCTGCTCCTCCAGGAACTGTCCTCCGTCTTCACCAAGAAGACAGAGAATGAGGAGAATCCGCCAGGAGAGAAGAACGTCATCTGAGGAGAAGAGATGTGTGCACTTGTATTGTAGACTCAGGCCAGACAGACAGAAGACTGTAATAGCATGGGAGTACAGACGCAACCCATTTGTTTGGATGGTGTGTCAAAAATATATAATCAGATAGGAATAACCATTTTACTTATGTTTTATCCTACAAACTACTTACTGTTCTTCTGTCACTGGTATGTACATATCCGTTTTATATTGAAAGATGCTTATTGGATTATAACATCCTTGCTAATTGCTTAAGCTATGAACTATGGGGGATACCTTTTTGTAGTTTTTTTCATAGTTTACTAAACCTCTGAGGGAGAAGAGAAATGGATGCTTCTCTCATTTCTGGTTGTGATGCGTTAGGCATTAAACTGTTTTTGTTTTGTTTTAAACAACTGGATTTTAAATAGAAATGTTAGTCTCTGTATTAATTTATTTTCAAGAATATTTGATCAACTTTGTTTTATTTTTTTTATAAAAGCTGTGAAAGTAACAAAAGCAGAGTTTTGCTTCAAGACAACCACAGATAATCCAGAGTGTTGCGACACTGTCTGACCAGAAGGTGGCAGTATGGACAAACTATCTTCTGTCTAGACAGCCCCAGATATTCCAGTGTTGCTACACTATCTGGCCAGAAGGTGGCAATATGCCACACTGTCTTTTAGATAGTACAAATGGATTCTTAGTTTTATTCACCATGCGCAACCACTGTCTGATGTGAATACAGCCAAATATAATGATTGTTAGTGGCACTACATTTAAATATTCTGAATTCATGTTTGCACTACTAAGTCTATTGCTTTTACATTAATATGCCATATTCGAGATCCTCCCTTTTTCATCAATCTAAATAGATAAGATATTCCAATTTGACTGCCTTTGCCAAGTGTCTATAGTGTGTTATAATGCATTTGCTTGCATTGTCGTCCATTAGTTTTATTCTTACTGTAAATATTGTACATTATTCTGTGTGCTTATACCCTTTCAATATTCCACTTTGTTGTCGCTACATGAAGGTCTATATTAAATATGTTATTTTTAGTTTTATGATGCGTCCAATCTCTTAATTCTCAATCCTAAAACGGTAGAAAATTATCATTTCAATGATTTATCATTTCACATTATTTGTATATGTAAGTAGAGTGTGAAGTAGCACAGCACTAGTGTCTGAGTAAGTGATGTTTAAACGTAGTCATGGTTCTTTCATTACCTTGTGGTCTTCGGTCTTCTTACTGTCTTGATGGTGACACCTCATATACAGAGAATGGTGATTATTTTACCTCTTCTTTGTCCAATCACATTCCTTTTTTAAAGTCAGCCTTGTTTTAGTGGATTGTTTTAATCTAGCATGGGATTTAACATTAAACAGAAACAAGTTATGATAAAGGATTGAGGAGGATTCCAGGTTGGTAGAAGAGAAGATCAGTTAACAAGTGCCTTTTGTCATCTGTACATTATCAGTTTGTTTCTACTGACCGCTGATATGAGAAACCTTTTCAAGGGAGGATGGATTCTGTTTCTACTGACCGCTGATATGAGAAACCTTTTCAAGGGAGGATGGATTCTGTTTCTACTGACCGCTGATATGAGAAACCTTTTCAAGGGAGGATGGATTCTGTTTCTACTGACCGCTGATATGAGAAACCTTTTCAAGGGAGGATGGATTCTGTTTCTACTGACCGCTGAAATGAGAAGCTTTTTCAAGAGAGGATGGATTCTGTTTCTACTGACCGCTGATATGAGAAACCTTTTCAAGGGAGAATGGATTCTGTTTCTACTGACCGCTGAAATGAGAAGCTTTTTCAAGAGAGGATGGATTCTGCTTCTACTGACCGCTGAAATGAGAAGCCTTTTCAAACCTGAGACGGATCTATATTTAGAAAAAGGTTAAACGAATAACTGAACCAGGACGTGTAGAAGGCTTTCCTTGTCAATTATCGTCCTCATGGTCAAAGACGGGTATAAATAATAAATGTTACACTTTATTACTTGTTGCCAAAGGTAATTTTCCTTTTAAAATCTTTATTTCCAACTTCCATCCCTGATACAGGTTTAGATTTGTTCCAGCTCGAATGGATACAAATAAATAAAAAAATGTATCCCTCCCTGATGCCAATGCTTCTACCACTTCCCCTTCCTTCTCTCCCCCACCCCCCTCCCCCCACCTCTCCTCTTGCTCCCCATCTCCAAGGGTGGACCTAATGATTTGGACGCCCCAGGCAGAGGCCAGTTTGAGCCCCTCCTATGTGCGTGCACAATTTGTTTTGATGGGGTTTATAGTGAATTGAACTGTAAAAATGTCTTATCCTTTTTAATGTGCCATGAACACAAACAGTGATGTTTTCCATCTGATTGTCAAACAAAACCATTTTAAAGTAGGTTACTTTTGCACCTTCATCCGAAATAATTCCATAATCCAAACAGTGCGCTGTGCACCCACAAACTTTCCTTGGTTTCAGCCACTTGTGAATTTATGTCACCAGAGAAAGCATCCGAGAGAGCGAAACAGAGCGAAACGCTCTTACTATTTGTAGCCTACATATCTGATGGCATCACTCTTTATAGCCAGACTGCAGCAGCACGTGTTCTGTTTCCACGACGATGGCAGTGTTATCAGCAGCACCTGTCTTTTTGACTAAAGAACTTAATGCATTTAAGTCATTTTTTAGTTCAAATTAAATCGTCTTTATTTTTTTTAAACATTTTCTCTGCCCACTCTAAAAGCACCTCATTGCTGCTTCGAATGGAGCATGGGGGGGCCTCGAATGGAGCATGGGGGGGCCTCGAATGGAGCATGGGGGGGCCTCGAATGGAACATGGGGGGGCCTCGAATGGAGCATGGGGGGGCCTCGAATGGAGCATGGGGGGGCCTCGAATGGAGCATGGGGGGGCCTCGAGGAGCTGGGGGGGCCCGAAGGCATGGGGGGGCATCGAATGGAGCATGGGGGGGCCTCGAATGGAGCATGGGGGGCATCGAATGGAGCATGGGGGGGCCTCGAATGGAGCATGGGGGGGCATCGAATGGAGCATGGGGGGGGCCTCGAATGGAGCATGGGGGGGCCTCGAGTGGAGCATGGGGGGGCCTCAAGCGGATAAATCAAATAAATGATTGCTAGTATTATTATTTATTATTATTATGCCCAGTTGACGAGGCCCCTTGATGATGTGGGGCCTGAGGCAGTTGACTCTCCTGGCTGTAATGGCAGGTCCACCACTGCCCTTCTCTCCTCTTCTCTCCTCTTCTCTCCCCTTCTCTCCCCTTCTCTCCTCTTCTCTCCCCTTCTCTCCGCTTCTCTCCCCTTCTCTCCTCTTCTCTCCCCTTCTCTCCTCTTCTCTCCCCTTCTCTCCCCTTCTCTCCTCTTCTCTCCCCTTCTCTCCCCTTCTCTCCTATTCTCTCCCCTTCTCTCCCCTTCTCTCCGCTTCTCTCCCCTTCTCTCCTCTTCTCTCCCCTTCTCTCCTCTTCTCTCCCCTTCTCTCCCCTTCTCTCCTCTTCTCTCCTATTCTCTCCTCTTCTCTCCCCTTCTCTCTCCTTCTCTCCTCTTCTCTCTCCTTCTCTCCCCTTCTCTCCTCTTCTCTCCCCTTCTCTCCTCTTCTCTCCTCTCTCTCCCCTCTCTCCTCTCCTCTTCTCTCCCCTTCTCTCCTCTTCTCTCCTTCTCTCCTCTTCTCTCCTCTTCTCTCCTCTTCTCTCCTCTTCCCTCCCTTCTCTCCTCTTCTCTCCCCTTCTCTCCCCTTCTCTCTTAACCAGTAGCTTTCAGATGCAAAATAAGCAGACATATGGAGAGGAGGGCTTTCTCCGGCCCTCCTAAAGTTTCAGATTGTATGACAAATCACGTCCCCCTGCCCCCCCAACCCCACACAGACTCAGCAGACAACAGCTTCATTAGAGTGAAAGAGGGAGTTTTTGCAGCTTTGTCGAGTCAAGCTCAGACCCTTTCCCCTTCTCAATTACTCCATTGTTGGCACCGGCTTCAAGTTATTGCACTCCAAACCATATGGCTCAAGTGATGCCATCTCTGCAACAGAACCTTACCAGAGAAGTCCAGTTCAGGGTACCAGACACAAGAGTTGTGATATTGAAACTTTTATTGGGATATAGTCAACAGTCAACATACCGGGAACTGTTGAATTTAAAATACAGGTTGAAACTCCCAAAATGTATTAGTATACTGTTATTACTATATTATAACCACAGTCAGTATTATTATTCAGATGAATCATATGAAGAATCCTATGAATCATATGTAAAATGTGATAACACACCATTCAACTGAGAATCCTAGCATAATAAACTGCTGTTATATAATAGAAAGCCGTCTCCTGGGTGTACAGCATATAGACGTGGTGTTGCCAACAGCTCCAGGGACCACATCCCTTCCAGGGGCCTATGACCATACGGTGGTGTTTACTCTGCTGATGAGGTCAGGTTCTACATCACAGTAAAGCATTGCTATATATTAGTTCTTCTTTTAACACTGTTTAAACCTGCAGCGAACCGTTTCCTCAATCTGCTCAGTCGTTGCCATGGATCTTTAGAATTAGAAGGCGTTTAGAGACACCATGCTCATTGTGGACCCTAATGCAGGGTAAACTAGAGGTAAATTATGCACTTGTGTAAATACATGAAGACAAGTGAATAGGGCTGCAGTAGGACTTGTATTTAGACCAGAACATGTGATTGATAGCAGCAGGTTCACGAACTGTTGCAGTCTAGAAACCCGCTTCACAATGAGGCCACGACATTAGCATTCAGATTGCCCTAAATGAGATTCCATTACATTATAATAATAGCACCTGTTTGAAAATCTAATTGAGCTAAAAATGTTTCCAAATCTAAAAGATGGGTATCACAGATAGAAGCATGATTGGCTAACTCTCTCCCAAAACACAAACAAGCAGCTGTATGGTTAAAAGATGGCTCCCGGATGGAGCAGCGGTCTGATTGGGAGTCCCATAGGGCGGCGCACAATTGGCCCAGCGTCGTCCGGGTTTGGCCGTAATTGTAAATAAGAATTTGTTCATAACTGACTTGCCTAGTTAAATAAAGATTAAATAAATAAAAACATTTAAAATAGAGCAAGGTGGCATGCCCATTTCAAGGTTTTGCCTCTGCAAAACAGTGTTGAGCGTCTTACTTTGGTCGGGAGCTATATGTGCTTTCATATAGGCTAATACAAATCAATATTTATTGAAAAAATATCAATTTGAATAAAATGTTTTTCACTCTAATTTGGAAAATGTGCCCAAAACAAATACTATTAAACGTAACGTTTGAATGATTGTGTGGGTAAAGTAGCATCCCCTATAACAGAAGAAAACACTTATTTATTTTTACATTTACATTTTACATTTTAGTCATTTAGCAGACGCTCTTATCCAGAGCGACTTACAGTAGTGAATGCATACATTTCATACATTTTTCATACATATTTTTTTTCGTAGTTATATTTATAACAAAATAAGTAAATCTGACAAATGTTACCTTTATTTAACTAGGCAAGTCAGTTAAGAAAAAAATCTTATTTACAATGACGGTCTACTGGGGACCAGTGGGTTAACTGCCTTGTTCAGGGGCAGAACAACAGATTTTTACCTTGTCAGCTCAGAGATTCAATCTTGCAACCTTTCGGTTACTAGTCCAACGCTCTAACCACCTGCCGCCCCTAATTGACCAAAGTCAACTAATTATGTGTTTATTTGTGATGTGCACCAATTAACATTGGACCTGAAAAAATAAAAGAAACATTCTTTAGAGTTTATTCTATAACATTCCTCTGTTCTCCAGGCATGTTGCATGGAATATATCATTCATTTTAGGGTTAGGGGCATTATTCAGCCTGATCTTAGGAAGGGTAGGAATGCTGTGGTTTTTCCCAGGAGAATATTACACGTATTTATTTGTTTATTTAAAAATGAACACAGTGGGTGTAAAATGGAACTAAACTGTCCAAGAAACCGTGAATCCATAGAAAGATACCACAGTTTGCTACAAATAAGTTTGTTTCCATCACGGTTGTAAGCAAGGGACTTGTTTTCTTGTTTTCTATTTCTGGCTAATGCCTTTAGAAAGATGAAAGGGGAGCTTTGAGATGTGGAGAGAAGTATCTTGGTACAATTGAAGCACTGGACTAAGGAATGAATTACCATTGAAAAGTAATGGCCCTATTCTACCCTGCTTGAGTTTTTAACAAGAAGGGGGAAAAAAACTCTGCTCGCCTGGGCTCCTGCCTGAACGCCAAGGGAAGGGATTAAACAGCGGATTAACATCTGAAAACTCCGTTCAGACTTTCTGACTCAAAGATCTTTTAGCAGACAGTAATCGCGTTAATACCCGGGGATTAATGCTTTTGCAAAAATACAAAATTGAATTTTAATTCAGGTTGTATAAATAGATATGAAATAAATGGAGGAATATGCCGCTAGAGAATGGAGAGAGAGTCTATCCCCCACACTTCCTTTGCTCTAGTGTCAATAGAGGCATTATGACCTCACCAGCATAACACCTTGCAAAAGGAATGTATTTATTCCTAACCCCGAGTTTAGCACCTGCCGTGCAAATGTGATATTACAACCTACTATTTTAATAATCAGCTTTGATTTAACATAATTCATGCTATAATATTTAAAATCAAATCGAATAATTCAACAAATTGATGACAGGGGTGGTCTAATAATTTAGATTTTATTTTCTGAATGGAATAACTTTTTCGTTCTTATTTGTTTCCATATTTTCTTGAGTTTGAGACCCTACTTTGGGTAATTCGGTTGTTTCACTTTCTCACGTGTTTCTGCTATTGAAATGTAATCACATCTCGTGCTCTTGTGCCTAATCCTGTCACAGCATCACCCAGGCAACCCCTCTCAAGTGTGGGCAGAAAACTCCGCTTTCTCTACCACCCAGACGACTTGTCCTAACCGCAATACCAGCCTGGTCTCCATGCAGGCTCACACTTCTAGGGCAAACCAGCTAAGTCATATTGTAAAAATGTTAACTTTTATCACTTTATAAGAGCAATAAAGCATGACTACCTAATGATGTCCTAACTAAAACCAAAATACACCTTCAAGCTGTTCTTCGTCTTTGATGTTATTACTGACTGTTTGGTATTGTAACAATAAAATCGATCCCAATCCCAGTAGGTTGGCACTTCCGAGCACAGGATTTGTCTGTAAGAGTTTAACATGTTATTTTCCTCATAAACCAACCTCCGGCGTGTGGCAAAATCATCAATAGTCTGTGTCACAAATTCGGCCTTTTGCAAATGGAAATAATTATCATAATAAGGTAAATGACATTTACATGCCCGAATTTAGACCAACAAATACGCTCAAATTATTTGAGATATAGAATCTAGGAGCATGCCTTAGAGCCGGGGTGTTTTGCTCCTGCTAAGACTATTTGAATAAGAATAACGCCAATAGAGTGGCTCAGGCTGAAAAAATGGGTGACAAAAGCCCAGAGGAGCCCGAATTTGGACGAGGGACAACGCGTATAAGGAGTGAAAAGAAGTGAGGGGCGACGCGTAACGCCTACAATTGGAACAATTCACCTTATAATCGCTTTGATATATTATACATGGCCGAAGACTCTAAACATTGTGTAATTATTTATAAATGACTGTCCCTCTACCCTCATTATACCGTCGGGAGAAAGGCACTGCAGGTCCCTGGCCAAACTATTTCTAAATAGTGCCCCCGTCCACTTTTTCAAAGGAGAGGCGAGATCCTGGACATGGAATAAATAGAATAATTAATGGATATTGGTATGCCTGTCTCATAAAGATGTCTTTAAAAACCCTTTAAAAAATTGGCCCAATCCATGCGCTAGACATTTTTACTGCTGTGCCCTTCATGTTTTGAATGTTAATTAGCCAGGGTTGACTGTAGATTTGTGGAGAAAGTTGTGAAGATGAAGTAACCTGTCCTGTTTTAGATGCTAGATCGGCTATAGCCCTAAAATGCGAATGTTTAAGCATGCATGCAACACTGTGCGTAATCGAGCTAATTTTTCTACAGCAACTTTTGTGTTTTGTTCGAAAACTTGGAAAACAGTCTCATTTCCAACATTTTCATGTTTATTTCATTTCGATATATAAGACATGCCTTTTTCTTTTACATATTCGGTTCTATAGGTTTATAGACCGAATCTTGGACAGAAGATAAACGAATTTCTTTTTTGGAGCGTGCCCTTGCTTCGGGGGGCTAAGCGCTCCGTCATTTGCTCATCTTCTTCTTTCATTTAACTTTAAAGGTTTAACTTAAAGTGGGCTTGGTGTTTGGTCCAGGGATGGATAGCAACAGTGGTGCTCGCGTGGCTGGGCAGCGGTCCACTGCTCTCATTGGACGGTCGTGATTACAGGCACGCTTCGGAGCGCGAACAAATAACAGGCATACATTATGCTAATGAGATGGCAGTGCGGCACGGGGCAGACCTGATGCACCCCATTCATCCATCCTTCACACAAATGCCAGCGCGAGAGGTGTACGACCATTGTCTGACCAGGGTATATAAGGTATGTGAGGCCAGTCGTGTGCCAGGCTCATTCGCTCACACGAGCTGATTCAAGCGCAAGAGCAAGACGCGTGCCTTGTACTCTTCATTCAAACTACTTTTCGGACTTTTGCTCCTTGCAAGACAACTGATACTGTCCCTTCTCCAACCAGATAACTAAGGTAGGTTTCGTTCTGCTCTCATAGTCTTTCACCATTGCCTTGACTAGGCCTGCTTTCCAAACTTTACCATGCGCTCTTGCATTTACAGTGTTTAACCCATTCCCTCTCTTCTAATTTCTGCAGGGAAAACATGTGCACCGCAATGGAGACCGTTTACTCTGACAGTTCGAGCTGCGACTACTTTATGCAAGATGACGAAGATTCGTGCAGCAGTATGCACACTTCCTCCCCGTCATCCTCCATCGGCAAGTCCGCCTCCCCGGCCAGCGACCGCCAGGGCTCGTGCGCTACCGACCTGGGACAGAAGAAGAGACGCAGAGGCAGAGCGAGGAACGAAGCCACCGTTCACGTGGTAAAGAAGAACCGGCGCGTAAAGGCAAATGACCGCGAGAGGAACCGAATGCACAGCCTGAATGACGCGTTGGAGACTCTCCGGACCGTTCTACCGGCGTTCCCCGATGACAGTAAACTCACCAAGATCGAAACTCTGCGCTTCGCTCACAATTATATCTGGGCGCTCTCCGAGACCATACGCATCGCGGATATTGAACAGCGCCAGAACAAATCACGGGCTGATGCGCCTCTCTTGCTTCCCAACCTACGCGTGATGGACGCCCCGAGTCCGGCCAGCGATGCTTTCTCCTGGAGCTCCAGCGCGTCCTCCTCTTCCTCCTCCCCGTCTTATTGCACTTCAAGCCCCAGCAGCCCAGCCGCCCAGAATGACTATGTATGTTTCCAGACTGATGTTCGACAGTACAGCTACCACAACTTTGTACCAGGCATGTCCTACTAATTGAACTAAAGCCTTACCACAAACTTTTGTAGACTGCGAGATTGTTACAATAGAGTGATTGCAGAATAACAACTGAATGCATACTTCAGTTAGTCTGTTGAAAGGGAAAAAACTGAATGATATTCACTGTTTGCCTTAACCCATGTCTCTGTGGGTGTGTTTTATACAGTTTGTTTTGTTTTCCTATTTTTACATGCTCTAATTTACATTCGGGTTGAACATTAATTTAATTTTGTCGACTTTTCTAAGTTGAGTACGGTTGTTTTGTTAGACGTTTAATATTCCTCAAAAACATTTGCACTTTTTTCCCCAGCGCATACGAGTCCTATAAGTCCACTTCACAGATCTTGACCTGAACCTCTATTAGACGAGTATTATCACTAAAAAGAAGAAGACAGATTTGCTTTTGTAAACTGAGGTGAAAAGTCAATTTTACAATTAGTAGAGCGATAATGCAGAAAAACGAGCGTGGAAATTCAGTTCCTCTGCTCTGACAATAGAGTGAAAGGCCGTCAAAAGACAAGGACCTGACTTCATACATTATGGAGATTGACCCCCTGAAAACTGCAATCCTGTTCAATAGAAAGACTCAATCCCACGAAGGGGCTAGAGAGGATCCTTCTACGACGTTTTTTTTTTTACATTTTATTTATTCAAGTTTCGCCTGTCATAATGTATTTTGTATATTAATAGATTTCTATTCTATTTACATGAAAAATGTATGAACCATTTTTCTACAAATAAAAATATAACTTTAAAAAAAATATTTCTCAGTGTTTGGACTTACTTGCTGAGAGTGGAACATTCAAAGCGTGCTGATTATTGCACTGATAAAACGCGTCGCAAATCCCATAAACACAACAATCATTGTCATCATTATGAAATTAATTACAAGAGCAGTTAGTTTCCTCGCGTGGCCTGTTCATGAAACAAAGAGGTGTGATTAATAAGATAACGGTTTTAGAGAGAGCACCGCAGGTGCATCCATCAGTTGAGGTTTTATTGCAGCTCATCACCCATGACCCCCATCAGCACTGTTGAATGTATTATCTTCTGGGACTTTCAACAGGCAAAATAGCAAATTCTAAGATTGTTAATGTGGCCAAATAAAATCTGATATATATATGTAAAGTGTAACAATTTGAATATTTATTTTAATCTGCCTTCTACAATTTATATATATATATATATATCCACTTCACAGATCTTGACCTATATATATACATTTATATAAATATATATATAAATTGTAGAAGGCAGATTAAAATAAATATTCAAATTGTTACACATTACACTGATAAATTACATCGCATCCCCTTTGGAAAATGTATTGATGTCTTTGCATGTGTAGGACCAGTTTATGACATTTTCATTGAAAAGCTTCTATAGAATGTTATTTTCTCAACCCAGATATGCATTTAAAGAGGTTTTCCTTAGAGTTTATTTGTTGTTGTTGTTGTTGTTGTAATCATCCATCACACCCGGGATAATGTTTTATTTCTAAAGGGTATTCAGGTGAAATTCTCCAGTTGGAGGTTCGGCGGCCTGAGGTCCGGCCAAGGCTTTTGTATCTGCACGTCTCGGGGATAGACGAGCATAATAGGAATGCTGCCATCCCTACGGATGTGCCAATTTGCATGAAGCAAAAATCAAAAATCAAAATCAAAATAAAGAGAATGTCAGCCTGCCAAGGACCAAATAAAATCTTCTGACATTTCAGCTCTTCTGGTGGAGTAGTTGTCCGATGTACTTCTTTCACCCAGACACTATTAGGCGTCATATTCCTCCCACTAACTTGAATTTAATTCAACAAAAGTTTTATACAAGTTTGAATAAACATCAAGTGGCCAAGTTATTTTCTGGGGATTCGTGTGTAGTTAGTTGGACTACGGTATACTGTAATGCAATGCCACCTGTTTCTGGGATGCATTATAATAAAGGATTCATGCGTCGCATCAGTGGTGGCACGTTATTGTGTACCCGCTATGTGAATATAACTCTTTGTTCATATGCAGGAGGCCATAAGCAATAGGACCACCAGGATTAACCGACGCAGAGCTTCTGCACCTGCAAGCTAATTATCACCAGTCAGCCCAACGCAGTCCAAAATACTTTTTTAATTGGATTGGTCGGCTATTGAAATTATCATTATCAAACCAAAAAACAGCTTAGTATGCATCGGTATTACTAATACCCCTTATACAATATTAGTATTTAACTGAATATGTTGTTCCATAATGTGGTAGAAGAAGAGAAGGGCATCTGAATATGTTGTTCCATAATGTGGTAGAAGAAGAAGAGAAGGGCATCTGAATATGTTGTTCCATAATGTGGTAGAAGAAGAGAAGGGTATCTGAATATGTTGTTCCATAATGTGGTAGAAGAAGAGAAGGGCATCTGAATATGTTGTTCCATAATGTGGTAGAAGAAGAAGAGAAAGGCATCTGAATATGTTGTTCCATAATGTGGTAGAAGAAGAAGAGAAGGGCATCTGAATATGTTGTTCCATAATGTGGTAGAAGAAGAAGAGAAGGGCATCTGAATATGTTGTTCCATAATGTGGTAGAAGAAGTGAAGGGCATCTGAATATGTTGTTCCATAATGTGGTAGAAGAAGAAGAGAAGGGCATCTGAATATGTTGTTCCATAATGTGGTAGAAGAAGTGAAGGGCATCTGAATATGTTGTTCCATAATGTGGTAGAAGAAGTGAAGGGCATCTGAATATGTTGTTCCATAATGTGGTAGAAGAAGAGAAGGGCATCTGAATATGTTGTTCCATAATGTGGTAGAAGAAGAAGAGAAGGGCATCTGAATATGTTGTTCCATAATGTGGTAGAAGAAGTGAAGGGCATCTGAATATGTTGTTCCATAATGTGGTAGAAGAAGTGAAGGGCATCTGAATATGTTGTTCCATAATGTGGTAGAAGAAGAGAAGGGCATCTGAATATGTTGTTCCATAATGTGGTAGAAGAAGAGAAGGGTATCTGAATATGTTGTTCCATAATGTGGTAGAAGAAGAGAAGGGTATCTGAATATGTTGTTCCATAATGTGGTAGAAGAAGTGAAGGGCATCTGAATATGTTGTTCCATAATGTGGTAGAAGAAGAAGAGAAAGGCATCTGAATATGTTGTTCCATAATGTGGTAGAAGAAGTGAAGGGCATCTGAATATGTTGTTCCATAATGTGGTAGAAGAAGAGAAGGGCATCTGAATATGTTGTTCCATAATGTGGTAGAAGAAGTGAAGGGCATCTGAATATGTTGTTCCATAATGTGGTAGAAGAAGAAGAGAAGGGCATCTGAATATGTTGTTCCATAATGTGGTAGAAGAAGAAGAGAAGGGCATCTGAATATGTTGTTCCATAATGTGGTAGAAGAAGTGAAGGGCATCTGAATATGTTGTTCCATAATGTGGTAGAAGAAGAAGAAGAGAAGGGCATTTGTCTGAATTATTTCCTCTCTAGTGTTCAGCTCATCCCAGACAGATTGAGTTGAAAACCTCCACCTTCGAACACTCTTCTTCTTCTTATTCCCTCCCTCCCTCCACCCCCCCACACCTTCCTTCCTTCCTTCCTTCCTTCCTTCCTTCCTTCCTTCCTTCCTTCCTTCCTTCCTTCCTTCCTTCCTTCCTTCCTTCCTTCCTTCCTTCCTTCCTTCCTTCCTTCCTTCCTTCCTTCCTTCCTTCCTTCCTTCCTTCCTTCCTTCCTTCCTTCCTTCCTTCCTTCCTCATCCTTCCTTCCTCCCTTCCTTCCTTCCTCCCTTCCTTCCTCTATCTCTTTATTCATGTTTGGAGACAACAGAGGGACAGACATTTCTGGATGGCTTTAGGTCTTCTTAGTGGTACCTCTATTCTGTACATAATTTAACAGCGGCCATTAAACATTGATTGTGTCAAGATGGTAGTAGCAGCAGGTTGCCAACCCTCAAGGCTCATGTTCGCCCAGGAAAGGGCCTCTGGCTCAGGGCATTAAGGACTGTCACCCCAGGGAGGAGTGGAGAATTGGGCTCACGTGGGGCAGACAGGGAGAGATGAATGAACGGCAACTGGACACCTAGTGAGTCATAATCTTGCTGTGTAGATTGATTAAACAAGCAAATATTTTTGGTATCCAGGGAGCACAAAAATCTTTGAAAATACATGATCAAATACATAAATCCACACTAATAAGGTTGAATTGAACTCCAGATACACCTATCCAGATAATATGTCCAACCCTCCTCATCTGGTTGATAATATGTCCAACCCTCCTCCTCTGGTTGATAATTTGTCCAACCCCCCTCATCTGATTGATAATTTGCCCAACCCCCCTCCTCTGATTGATAATATGCCCAACCCTCCTCCCCTGATTGGTTGATTGTTTTGGGTTGTCACCTCGCTTTGAAGATCATATGAAGTTAAGTCTGTCAGTAGTCTCATCCCAAACACAGGGATTAGCTAAAGCTAGCTAACAACAACTCCTTCCACCTGCCCCCCACTACTCCTGCAGATACCCCTGTCTGTCTCAACCTACACCTCCTCAAGGTCAGGGAGGGAGATGATCCCCAGGTTGCAAGCCTTCCCTTAAGGACCCATCAGGACCTTTCAGACAGACTCTAACCCCTCACACCTTGTCAGTCTGTCATCACTAGGATGGGTCCAGAAGACCTGAGGTTAGCTGGCAGCTTGGCTGGATGATTAGGAGGGCTAATGACTTGTTGGTAAAATAGAGGCTTATTTTCTGTCTAATTGGTGTTGTCACCAGGTCTAAGTATCACAAACTGCTTCTTAGCACCTAGTTGTCTTGACAGCATGCAATACTTAGCCAGCAGGTTGACAGTATAAATAAATAATTATGGAGTTGTTAAGATAAGAACTAAAACATACAGTATGTCCCAATCAAATGATAAATAACAATAGTACTACTCGCACGTTAAACTATTCCAGATTTATTATGGAGTCAAGAAGTACTCTAATAAAGACTACAGTCAGAAGAGCTGCTCGTATCAAGTACTCTAATAAAGACTACAGTCAGAAGAGCTGCTCGTATCAAGTGCTCTAATAAAGACTACAGTCAGAAGAGCTGATCGTATCAAGTACTCTAATAAAGACTACAGTCAGAAGAGCTGATCGTATCAAGTACTCTAATAAAGACTACAGTCAGAAGAGCTGATCGTATCAAGTACTCTAATAAAGACTACAGTCAGAAGAGCTGCTCGTATCAAGTGCTCTAATAAAGACTACAGTCAGAAGAGCTGATCGTATCAAGTACTCTAATAAAGACTACAGTCAGAAGAGCTGCTCGTATCAAGTGCTCTAATAAAGACTTCAGTCAGAAGAGCTGATCGTATCAAGTACTCTAATAAAGACTACAGTCAGAAGAGCTGATCGTATCAAGACATTAGTCTGATCAATAAGTGCTGTGCTTTAATAGAATAGTATTGATCTCATTGTCAATTCCTTAACATTGTTCTCAATTTAAAATCCACTTTTATGTCCGTTGTCTGATGAAACCAAAGGCACTACAGTGCAACTCTCTCTTACTGCCAGTTTTACGTAGGGGTGACATCTTTTTGGATTCCCCCTGTTTCAGTTTATCAACCACACAGTGTGAGGGAGAGAGAGGAATTTGTCAACAGAAGCCTAAAGCTATTTCCTTTTGGCCCCTGAGGAAAAAAGTAAGCTGACTTCCTTTCTATCACATAAGCATTATGCCACAGGCTCTGCTCTGAGCTTCTATATTGACTATGTTCCTCCAAGCACTCTGACTAGCTGTTCTCAGACAGACCTCTCACTGTTTACGGCAGGGGATATAGGTCAATGACGGTTTTATACCAGCTGAGATGGATATAAAGACTAGCAGTGAGTCAAGTGATGGAGGGCACTGTTACACCGAGTTATAATGTCATAACATAGGTTATAACATGAACTCTTCATAAAGACGTTATAATGTCAGAACATAGGTTATAACATGAATTCTTCATAAGGACATTATGTCAGAACATAGGTTATAACATGAATTCTTCATAAGGACATTATGTCAGAACATTGGTTATAACATGAATTCTTCATAAGGACATTATGTCAGAACATAGGTTATAACATGAATTCTTCATAAGGACATTATGTCAGAACATAGGTTATAACATGAATTCTTCATAAGGACATTATGTCAGAACATAGGTTATAACATGAATTCTTCATAAGGACATTATGTCAGAACATAGGTTATAACATGAATTCTTCATAAGGACATTATGTCAGAACATAGGTTATAACATGAATTCTTCATAAGGACGTATTCTCAAATGAGCACACAGTATCACTGAGCATACTGGTCCGTTGACGAGGATGCTACGCTACAGGACTGTTTTGCTAGCACAGACAGGAATATGTTCCGGGATTCATCTAATGGCATTGAAGAGTATACCACCTCAGTCACCGGCTTCATCAATAAGTGCATTGAGGACATCATCCCCACAGTGACCATACGTACATACCCCAACCAGAAGCCATGGATTACAGGCAACATCCGCACCGAGCTAAAGGCTAGAGCTGCCGCTTTCAAGGAGCGGGACACTAATCCGGATGCTTATAAAAAATCCTACAATGCCCTCAGACGAACCATCAAACAGGCAAAGCGTCAACATCACATTTCAGGTAAGACCCAGATGCAGACAGTGTCGAAGTAACAAAAGTTTATTACTAATACAGGGGCAGGCAAAACTAGAGGTCAAGGGCAGGCAGAGGTCAGTAATCCAGATAGGGTGCAAAGGGTCCAGAATGGCAGGGAGTCTCGGGGTCAGAGCAGGCAGGGGTCAAATAGGAGACAAAGGGCTGTGAGACAAGGGTTTAATTCTGGAAACAGGAAAAGTGGGATGTACACGGAGGGTATGGGGCAACAGAAGACGAACAGCAGAGGGTCAAATTTTAAATGTTAAATTTTTTTATTTAACTAGGGTAGCGAGGGTAGCTTGGGGAGAAGAATGAAATGGGTGGCTTTGGAAAACCGATCCACAACAGTCAGGATGGCGGTGTTGCCATCAGATGGGGGAGACAGGTGACAAAGTCCAGGGATAGGTGAGACCAGGGATGGTGAGGGACAGCTGGAGCTTGCCGAGGAGTCTTGTTCTGTGCACAGGTCGTACATGCGGTGATAAAGGCGGAGACGTTGTCACACAAAGGCCAGGGTCCGCTGGGAGCCTGGGTGGCAGGCAAGCCTGGAGGAGTGGGCCCAGTCCAGGACCGAGGAGCGGGCCATGTCAGGAACGAACATCCGGTTATCTGGGCCTCCTCCCGGGGTTCGGCTGGGAACGCTGCACCTCACGAACCAGCTGAGTGCCGTCGCCAGCCATGAGGTGGTGAAGGATGGTCTCGGGTTCCAATGTTGAAGACGTGGGGCTATAGCGACATGACAGAGCATCCGGCTTGACATTCTTGGATCCCAGCCGGTATGAGAGTGAGAAGTTGAACCGGGTGAAGAGCAGGGCCCACCTAGCTTGCCTGGAATTGAGGCACTTGGCAGTACGGAGATATTCCAGGTTCTTGTGGATGGTCCACGCAATGAACGGATGTTGCACCTCTTCAAGCCAGTGCCTCCACTCCTCCAACGCGAGAAGCCTACGATTCCCCACATCGTAGTTCCTCTCCATGGTGTTGAGGCGGTGGGAGAAGAAGGCGCAAGGATGTAACTTGAGGTCCAGGGTAGAACGCTGGGACAGGACAGCCACCACCCCGATATCCGAAGCGTCGGCCTCCACCACGAACTGGCGGGATGGGTCAGGATGAACCAACATGGGAGCTGTGGTGAAGCTATGTTTGAGATGCTGGAACGCCCGGTCAGCAGCTGGGGACCACGTGAACGGAACCTTGGGAGAGGTGAGTGCAGACAGGGGGGAAACCAGGGTGCTGTAACCCCAGATAAAGAGGCAATAAAAGTTGGCGAATCCCAGGAAACGATGCAGCTGCAACCTGGATGTAGGCTGGGGACAATCCATCACCACTCTCACCTTTCCGGGATCCATCTGTACACTCCCTGCAGCGATGATGTAACCCAGAAAGGGGATGGTGAAGCGATGGAATTCGCACTTCTCTGCTTTTACAAAAAGCTGGTTCTCCAGGAGACGTTGGCGAACCTGTCGGACGTGGAGCATGTGTTCTTGTGTGGTGCGGTAGAAGACGAGGATGTCATCGAAGGTAGACGAACATGAACCGTTTCAACATGTTGTGGAGAACATCATTAACCAGAGCCTGGAACACAGCAGGGGCATTGGTAAGGCCAAATGGCATGACAAGATACTCTAGTGACCACTGGCTATGTTGAAAGCAGTCTTCCACTTGTCCCGTTCTCGTATCCGCACCAGGTGGTAGGCGTTCCGTAGGTCCAGCTTAGAGAACATGGTGGCCCCCTGAAGCGGCTCGAAGGCCGAGGAGATGAGGGGTAGCGGCTAGCGATTCTTCACCGTGATGTCGTTGAGACCCCGTTAGTCAATGCACAGGCGCAGGGTTTTGTCCTTTTTCTCCACAAAGAAGAACCCTGCGCCGGTGGGGGAGGTAGAAGGACAGATGAACCCTGGGAGTCCTTAATGTAGGTCTCCATATCCTTGGTCTCCAGACCCGACATAGAGTACAGTCATCCCCGGGCAGAGTGGTGCCTGGGAGAAGGTCAGTCCCGCAGTCATATGGTCGGTGCGGTGGAAGCGAAGTGGCCCAGGCCTTACTGGACACCTCCCGGAGGTCCTGGTACTCCATGGGAATGGCGGAGAGGTCTGGGGCAACTTCCGAGCCCCCAGGAAGACGTCCCGGGGCAGGCTGTAGTGACTTCAGGCAATGGGCGTGGCAATGGGCGTGGCTTTAACGCTAGTAAAACCAAATGCATGCTTTTCAACTGTTCACTGCCCGCACCCGCCCGCCCGACTAGCATCACTATCCTGGACGGTTCTGACCTAGAATATGTGGACAACTACAAATACATAGGTGTCTGGCTAGACTGTAAACTCTCCTTCCAGACTCATATTAAACATCTCCAATCCAAAATCAAATCTAGAATCGGCTTTCTATTTCACAACAAAGCCTCCTTCACTCACGCCGCCAAACTTACCCTAGTAAAACTGACTATCCTACAGATCCTCGACTTCGGCTATGTCATCTACAAAATAGCTTCCAATACTCTACTCAGCAAACTGGTAGCAGTCTATCACAGTGCCATCCGTTTTGTTACCAAAGCCCCTTATACCACCCACCACTGCGACCTGTATGCTCTAGTTGGCTGGCCCTCGCTACATATTCGTCGCCAGACCCACTGGCTCCAGGTCATCTATAAATCTATGCTAGGTAAAGCTCCGCCTTATCTCAGCTCACTGGTCACGCGCTCCAGCAGGTATATCTCACTGGTCTTCCCCAAAGCCAACACCTCCTTTGGCTGCCTTTCCTTCCAGTTCTCTGCTGCCAGTGACTGGAACGAATTGCAAAAATTGCTGAAGCTGGAGACTTACATTTCCTTCACCAACTTTAAACATAAGCTATCTGAGCAGCTAACCGATCGCTGCAGCTGTACATAGTCCATCTGTAAATAGCCCACCCAATCTACCTACCTCATCCCCATATTGTTTTTATTTACTTTTCTGCTCTTTTGCACACCAGTATCTCTACTTGCACATCATCATCTGCTCATTTATCACTCCAGTGTTAATCTGCTAAATTGTAATTACTTCGCTACTATGGCCTATTTATTGCCTACCTCCTCATGTCATTTGCACACACTGTATATAGACTTTCTTTTTTTCTATTGTGTTATTGACAGTACGCTTGTTTATTCCATGTGTAACTCTGTGTTGTTGTTTGTGTCGCACTGCTTTGCTTTATCTTGGACAGGTCGCAGTTGTAAATGAGAACTTGTTTTCAACTAGCTTACCTGGTTAAATAAAGGTGAAATAAAAAATAAAATAAAAAAAAGAACGGGCCAGGAGAATCCCAATACCACGGGAATCTGAGGAGACTTAATGAGCAGGAATTGGGTCATCTCGCCGTGCTTCCCTGACACATGTAGGTTGATGGGGGTGGTATTGTGGGTGACCCGGCCTATAGGGCGCCCGTCCAGTGCTCTAACATCCATGGGAATGGAGAGGGGCTGAGTGGGGATGTCCAGCTCGGAAGCCAGGGTAGTGTCCATAGTCGATGAGTATCCAGAGAGATTTCGACTTGTTACCCCACCGCAAAATGGCATGAAAAGGGAAGAGGAAAAGTTCTCCATATGGCCCACCAGAGTACTCGCTCTTACCGGTGAGCCTGGTCTTTTAGTGGACAGGTGGAGACAAAATGACCAGTAGTCCCGCAATACAGGCAACTCTTAGTGTGAAGCCTGTATAGCCATTCAGCTGGAGACAGCCTAGCTCTGCCTAATTAAATAGGCTCGGGAAGAGATGAATCGGCAGTCTTCGGAGACTCTCGGGGAACTCGGGTAGCCTCGGGTTCTCTCGGGAAAGGAGCCGTCGGGAACTTCCGGGAATCTCCTCTCCTTCCTTCGTTCCAGTTGTCGCCCATCGATCCTAATGGTCAAGGTGATGAGTGAGTCGAGATCCGTTGGTAGTTCCCGGGCTGCAAGCTCGTCCTTTACTTCCTCCGATACTCTGTGCAGGAACATGCTGAACAGTGCTTCCGGCACTATTACCTGCCAATGTGTGGAAATCCACCTCATAGTCTGCCACACTGCGGGAGTCTTGCCAAAGCTGGAGTTACTTCCGGGCAGTCTCTCTCCCGGACAATGGAGCATTGAAAACATTCTTTACCTCCAGCACGAACTACAGACTGAAGCATATGACAGACTGTTGTTCCCACACTGCCATAGGACATCAGTGTGATGAGGTGCGCTATTTTAGAGCAGTCCGAGGGGAAGGAGGAGGGCTGCAGCTAGATGATGAGTGAACCCCTAACCGACTCTCCATCGATGCGTTCCAGGGGAGGTAAGCAGGGTTCCCGGGAAACCAGGGTGACCGGGGAGGCGGCTTGCTAACAGCCGGGTTACTGAGGGGCTGGGAGTTTACCGTCATTGTAGGCTGCCTAACAGAAAACCCGTGGAATTGCTCCAGCAATGTGTTCAACGCTTGGTTATGGCATTTGGCCATGGTCTGGAACCCTTCCATAAGACCATGAAGCAACTCCTCATGCCTTCCAATGGTGGCTCCTTGGGAGGAGATGGTGCTGCGGAGCTGGTCCAAGTCTGCTGGGTCAATCATGGCCAGTACGTACTATCACATTTTAGGTAAGACCCAGATGCAGACAGTGTCAAAGTAACAAAAGTTCATTACTAATACAGGGGCAGGCAGAGGTCAGTAATCCAGATAGGGTGCAAAAGGTCCAGAACGGGAGGCAGTCTCGGGGTCAGAGCAGGCAGGGGTCAATAATCCAGTGTGGTGTGGCAAGGTACAGAACGGCAGGCAGGTTCAGGGTCAGGGCAGGCAGAATGGTCAAAACCGCAAAAAAACAAGAAAACAGGAACTAGAACGGACAGGAGCAAGGGGAAAACCACTGGTAGGTTTCACAAAACAAAGTGAACTGGCAACAGACAAACAGAGAACACAGGTATAAATACACTGGGGATAATGGGGAAGATGGGCGACACCTGGAGGGGGGTGGAGACAATCACAAAGACAGGTGAAACAGATCAGGGTGTGACAGTCAATACAGAACAAAGAATGGATCCTACTACACCGGCTCTGACATTCTTTGGATGTGGCAGGGCTTGCAAACTATTACGGACTACGAAGGGAAACCCAGCCATGAGCTGCCCAGTGACGCGAGCCTACTAGACGAGCTAAATGCCTTTCATGCTCGCTTCGAGACAAGCAACACTGAAGCACGCATGAGAGCACCAGCTGTTCCAGAAGACTGTGTGATCACGCTCTCCTTAGCCGATGTGAGCAAGACCTTTAAACAGGTCAATATTCACAAGGCCGCAGGGCTAGACAGATAAACAGGGCGTGTACTCAGAGCATGCGCGGACCAACTGGCAAGTGTCTTCACTGACATTTTCAACCTCATTTTCAACCTCTCCTTGACCGAGTCTGTAATACCCACGTTTCAAGCAGACCACCATAGACCCTGTGCCCAAGAATGCAAAGGTAACCTGCCTAAATTACTACCGCCCCATAGCACACGTCGATTGCCATGACGTGCTTTGAAAGGCTGGTCATGGCTCACATCAACACCATCATCCCGGGCCGCCCTAGAAGGCCAGCATCCCGGAGTCACCTCTTCACTGTTGACATTGAGACTGGTGTTTTGTGGGTACTATTTAATGAAGCTGCCAGTTGAGGACTTGTGAGGCGTCTGTTTCTCAAACTAGACACTAATGTACTTGTCCTCTTGCTCAGTTGTGCACCGGGCCTCCCACTCCTCTTTCTATTCTGGTTAGGGCCAGTTTGCTCTGTTCTGTGAAGGGAGTAGTACAGAGTGTTGTACGAGATCTTCAGTTTCTTGACAATTTCTCGCATGGAATAGCCTTTATTTTTCAGAACAAGAATAGACTGCCGAGTTTCAGAAGAAAGTTATTTGTTTCTGGCAATTTTGAGCCTGTAATCGAACCTACAAATATTCGGCGCAGTGACAAATAAATTTGTATTTTATTTGATATCAAATCAAATCAAATCAAATGTATTTATATAGCCCTTCTTACATCAGCTGATATCTCAAAGTGCTGTACAGAAACCCAGTATAAAACCCCAAACAGCAAGCAATGCAGGTGTAGAAGCACGGTGGCAAGGAAAAACTCCCTAGAAAGGCCAAAACCTAGGAAGAAACCTAGAGAGGGACCAGGCTATGAGGGGTGGCCAGTCCTCTTCTGGCTGTGCCGGGTGGAGATTATAACAGCACATGGCTAAGATGTTCAAATGTTCATAAATGACCAGCATGGTCAAATAATAATAATCATAGTAGTTGTCGAGGGTGCAACAAGTCAGTAACACAAGAGTAAGTGTCAGTTGGCTTTTTCATAGCCGATCTTTGAGAGTATCTCTACCGCTCCTGCTGTCTCTAGAGAGTTGAAAACAGCAGGTCTGGGACAGGTAGCACGTCCGGTGAACAGGTCAGGGTTCCAGCAGGTCTGGGACAGCAGGTCTGGGACAGGTAGCACGTCCGGTGAACAGGTCAGGGTTCCATAGCCACAGGCAGAACAGTTGGAACTGGAGCAGCAGCACGGCCAGGTGAACTAGGGACAGCAAGGAGTCATCAAGCCAGGTAGTCCTGAGGCATGGTCCTAGGGCTCAGGTCCTCCGAGAGAGAGAAAGAAAGAAAGAAAGAAAGAGAGAAAGAGAGAATTAGAGAGAGCATATTTAAATTCACACAGGACACCGGAAAAGACAAGAGAAATACTCCAGATGTGGCAGACTGACCCTAGCCCCCCGACACATAAACTACTGCAGCATAAATACTGGAGGCTGAGACAGGAGGGGTCAGGAGACACTGTGGCCCCATCCGATGAAACCCCCGGACAGGGACAAACAGGTAGGATATGACCCCACCCACTTTGCCAAAGCACAGCCCCCACACCACTGGAGGGATATCTCCAACCACCAACATACCATCCCGAGACAAGGCCGAGTATAGCCCACAAAGATCTCCGCCACGGCACAACCCAAGGGGGGGCGCCAACCCAGACAGGAAGACCATGTCAGTGACGCACCCCTCACAGGGACGGCATGGAAGAACACCAGTAAGCCAGTGACTCAGCCCCTGTAATGGGGTAGAGGCAGAGAATCCCAGTGGAAAGAGGGGAAACCGGCCAGGGAGAGACAGCAAGGGCGGTTCGTTGTTCCAGCCTTTCCGTTCACCTTCACACCCCTGGGCCAGACTACACTTAATAATAGGACCTACTGAAGAGATGTGTCTTCAGTAAAGACTTAAAGGTTGAGACTGAGTCTGCGTCTCTCACATGGGTAGGCAGACTATTCCATAAAAATGGAGCTCTATAGGAGAAAGCCCTGCCTCCAGCTGTTTGCTAGGAACAATTAGGAGGCCCGCGTCTTGTGACCGTAGCGTACGTGGGTTGGAGCAAGCCCATGTAATGCTTTGTAGGTTAGCAGTAAAACCTTGAAATCAGCCCTTGCCTTAACAGGAAGCCAGTGTAGGGAGGCTAGCACTGGAGTAATATGATCACATTTTTTGGTTCTAGTCAGGATTCTAGCAGCCGTATTTAGCACTAACTGAAGTTTATTTAGTGCTTTATCCGGGTAGCCGGAAAGTAGAGCATTGCAGTAGTCCAACCTAGAAGTAAAAAAGGCATGGATTAATTTTTCTGCGTCATTTTTGGACAGAAAGTTTCTGATTTTTGCAATGTTTCGTAGATGGAAAAAAGCTGTCCTTGAAACAGTCTTGATATGTTCTTCAAAAGAGAGATCAGGGTCCAGAGTAACGCCGAGGTCCTTCACAGTTTTATTTGAGACGACTGTACAACCATCCAGATTAATTGTTAGATTCAACAGAAGATCTCTTTATTTCTTGGGACCTAGAACAAGCATCTCTGTTTTGTCCGAGTTTAAAAGTAGAAAGTTTGCAGCCATCCACTTCCTTATGTCTGAGACACAGGCTTCTAGCGAGGGCAATTTTGGGGCTTCACCATGTTTCATTGAAATGTACAGCTGTGTGTCATCCGCATAGCAGTGAAATTTAACATTATGTTTTCGAATGACATCCCCAAGAGGTCAAATATATAGTGAAAACAATAGTGGTCCTAAAACGGAACCTTGAGGAACACCGAAATTTACAGTTGATTTGTCAGAGGACAAACCATTCACAGAGACAAACTGATATCTTTCCGACAGATAAGATCTAAACCAGGCCAGAACTTGTCCATGTAGACCAATTTGGGTTTCCAATCTCTCCAAAAAAATGTGGTGATCGATGGTATCAAAAGCAGCA
>NC_138299.1:98762500-98882500 GCF_965601325.2 Salmo salar | reverse complement strand
AGACAGACAGACAGACAGACAGACAGACAGACAGACAGACAGACAGACAGACAGACAGACAGACAGGCAGACAGGCAGACAGGCAGTGCAGCTGAGGTCTGTGTTGCCGTGCTCTGTGTTGCCGTGCTCTGTGTTGCCGTGCTCTGTGTTGCCGTGCTCTGTGTTGCCGTGCTCTGTGTTGCCGTGCTCTGTGTTGCCGTGCTCTGTGTTGCCGTGCTCTGTGAGTTGTTAAAGGTTGTTCTTGTTGTTTTCTTTGAAAGCCAATACCAGGGAGATTAGTGAATAACAAAATTCAGAGGGAACCTATGGGTCTGCGTATCAAATGGTACCTTATTCCCTATGTAGTCTATCTCCTATGGACCAGGGCCCGTTCTCTGGTCCAAAGTAGTGCACTATAAAGGGAAGAGGTGCACGGGTCTTCTGGAAGCTCATCCTAGTTCACTCCGCTCGCTCCATTTTCTTCATTAGTTCCATCATAGGGGGAGAGAGAACTCAGCAAGCTGTTATTGGTTCATGCTGACATTACAGAACACACATGACCACACACAATCATCAGATGTGAAATGTGGAGCTAACTCTCACCTTATCCCATGATATACACCAAAGGATTCACCAGCTCTGCAGTGGGCTTTTTTTGTGTGATATACAAATTGATGCTACATTCACGACCATCTGTATATCAGCCTTTAACTGGGAAATATTATAGGCTTGACCTTTCGGTCATCAATTCGGTTATGAGTTAGAAGATGTGACCGCTTAGCTGTGGTGAAATTACCACTCTGCAGAAACAGGAAGCTAGGAAGCTAGGATGTAAAACTGTAAAACACAAAGACAAGCAGGCATCCCTGTCTGTATCCTGAACCTGAAAAAAAATTGTTGAAAGTGGAGCAACATTTTGTCCACTTTCCAATTTGTTGTGTGGGTCTGTTGGGAGGCGTGACGTAAGGGCCTCTGAACACGGGAGTGCTTAACCTTCAGTTAACTAGGCCTTCATCTGTGTACAACCTGTGACTCTCACTATTTTACTGCAGAAGGCAGACCTGAATCCTCCCCACCTCTGTAATTTACTGGAGGTTTTAAGTAGGATAGTGAAGGAAATTAGTGAAAGCATAGAGTATCACAAAGCCAATTTATAATGACTGATTCCAACCCCTAAACCTGAAGGCTTGGTTCACCGTGAGCAGACCTGGATTCACATCGCTTCTGTACTATACTGGAGGTTATTACTGACTGGGACCAGGCTAGGAGGTTAGTACTGACTGGGACCAGGCTAGGAGGTTATTACTGACTGGGACCAGGCTAGGAGGTTATACTGACTGGGACCAGGCTAGGAGGTTAGTACTGACTGGGACAAGACTAGGAGGTTAGTACTGACTGGGACCAGGCTAGGAGGTTAGTTCTGACTGGGACCAGGCTAGGAGGTTAGTACTGATCTGGGACCAGGCTAGGAGGTTAGTACTGACTGGGACCAGGCTAGGAGGTTATTACTGATCTGGGACCAGGCTATGAGGTTAGTACTGACTGGGACCAGGCTAGGAGGTTAGTTCTGATCTGGGACCAGGCTAGGAGGTTATTACTGATCTGGGACCAGGCTATGAGGTTAATACTGATCTGGGACCAGGCTAGGAGGTTAGTACTGACTGGGACCAGGCTAGGAGGTTAATACTGATCTGGGACCAGGCTAGGAGGTTAATTCTGACTGGGACCAGGCTAGGAGGTTAATACTGATCTGGGACCAGGCTAGGAGGTTAGTACTGACTCGGACCAGGCTAGGAGGTTATTACTGATCTGGGACCAGGCTATGAGGTTAGTACTGACTGGGACCAGGCTAGGAGGTTAGTTCTGATCTGGGACCAGGCTATGAGGTTATTACTGATCTGGGACCAGGCTAGGAGGTTAGTACTGACTGGGACCAGGCTAGGAGGTTAGTTCTGACTGGGACCAGGCTAGGAGGTTAGTACTGACTGGGACCAGGCTAGGAGGTTAATACTGACTGGGACCAGGCTAGGAGGTTAATACTGATCTGGGACCTGACTAGGAGGTTAAGACTGACTGGGACCAGGCTATGAGGTTAATACTGACTGGGACCAGGCTAGGAGGTTAATACTGATCTGGGACCAGGCTAGGAGGTTAGTACTGACTGGGACCAGGCTAGGAGTTTATTACTGATCTGGGACCAGGCTAGGAGGTTAGTACTGACTGGGACCAGGCTAGGAGGTTAGTACTGACTTGGACCAGGCTCGGAGGTTAGTGCTGACTGGGACCAGGCTAGGAGGTTATTACTGATCTGGGACCAGGCTAGGAGGTTAGTACTGACTGGGACCAGGCTAGGAGGTTATTACTGATCTGGGACCAGGCTAGGAGGTTAGTACTGACTGGGACCAGGCTAGGAGGTTATTACTGATCTGGGACCAGACTAGGAGGTTAGTACTGACTGGGACCAGGCTAGGAGGTTAATACTGACTGGGACCAGACTATGAGGTTAGTATGATAATGAAGGAATATCATGGATGTCTATCGCCAAGCTGATTCATGATTACTGATTACAACCCCTAACCTCATAGCCTGGTCCCAGATCAGTTTGTGCATATTTGGCATGACAATGGCTATAGGAGTATTGTTACGTTCCCCAGTTTCTGTGTTGTGGTTTGTGTATTTGTATGTATTTCAGGAAATGGCTTCCTGAAATTCTCCAAGCAGCTGATTGGTCGGCCCCATTACTGATTGGAGAGCTGACCCCGCCTCCTCGTCAGGACGCAGCTGTCTCCAATTAACAACTCCTTCTCCAGCTATATAAGCCAGTGTTCTGTTGCTCAGACAGAGAGATGATTGCTGAGAGTGGATGCTAATGGCTGAGGGTTATAGCATGTTGGTTGTTTCTAAGAATTTTGGTATGTACTGTGTTCGTTGTTGCTGAGGGAGCTGATTGGTTGTCTGTTGTGTGTCAATAGGACGCAGTGTTTTGATTATTGAACTTATGTGTAATTCTGTTTCATTTGTTCCCAGGGGGGAAGGGGAAGGCACCTAGGGAGTGTTTAGGCAAGAGGCCCGCGGGCATACATAACCCGTAGTAGTTTACTGTCTATGCACGCTAGGAAAGACCTGGGCGGACCATCCCCTGTATTTTGGTTAGTGCACCAGGTGGTGCTAGATAGGCAAGTAGTGGGTAGGCAGGTAAGGTAAGAGAGGGGGCTTTCATATTTACTTTCTTTGCTTTCGTTCCGTCCAGCCCCTTTTCCCCAAACTTACGGTGCGAAGGAATAAATTCCCTGTAAATGGTATTCTCTGCCTTTAGTCATCCTTACTCACACCTACAGTCCCATACTTTCACACCACGGAGAGTTGAGTTGTAGCAGGGTGTTGCATTCCCTCTTCCGAGAGGCGTGCGTAACAGTATACAGCACAAACTGAACTGGGAACAGGATACCACACTTGGTACAAATTACAATACATGGACTTTGTGTTGGTAGTTTGCAATAGACCTTGTAGGGAGTGATAAACTGCATAAGAAATCACATCTGTAAACAATTCCATATTGGCATGCTGGATTAAATTATTGATGTGTGAGCTGCCTAAATATGGATGGGTTAATAATTTAGCCTAACCAATCCAGCTGAGAGCCCAATTCCCAAACAGAGATCTGATAGATGTCAATAAGGAATTATATTAGAATTGTAGCTAATGATATGTAAAAGGAAGGTTTTCATAGGGGGAAATGCACATTTAGAAAGTCAATGTCAGAGCGTGTGAACTGCTTTGGGGTTCTATTCCACTGGAATGCTAGAATGTTGGAATGAATTCGGTTCAGGAATGCAACAAAAAAAAAGATACATTTGAAAATGACCCGCTTACGTTCCCTGGCATGTACACCTCAATCTACTACACTGTATGGCACAATGAGAGGCATCACGGCTACCACTTGGACTGTCAATAAACCTCTTACATATATACTGAACAAAAATATAAACACACTGTTGTACACGTCAATCCAGAGCATCCCAAACATGCTCAATGGATGACATGTCTAGTGAGTATAAAGACCATGGAAGAACTGGGACATTTTCTGCTTCCAGGAATTGCTTCCAGATCCTTGCAACATGGGGCTGTACATTATCATGCTGAAACATGAGGTGATGGCGGTGGATGAACGGCCTCAGGATCTCGTCACGGTATCTCTGCGCATTCAAATTGCCATCGATAAAATGCATAAAATGTTCGTTGTCCGTAGCTTATGCCTTCAAATACCATAACCCTACCGCCACCATGGGGCAAACAGCTTGCCCACACGACACCATACACGTGGTCTGCGGTTGTGATACTGTGCAGAAACTGTAAAGTACTGTAGGGCTACTGTATGTGTGATATATCGGCTAGGGGACCAGGGGAATAGGCTTTATGCAAATACATACTGCCAAATTCTCTAAAACAACGGCTTATGGTAGAGAAATTAACATTCAATTCTCTGGCAACAGCTCTTACGGACATTCCTGCAGTTAGCATGCCAATTGCACGCTTCCTCAAAACTTGAGACAGCTGTGGCATTGTGTGCTGTGGCAAAACTGCACATTTTAGAGTGACCTTTTATTGTCTGGAGCACAAGGTGCACATGTGTAATGATCATGCTGTATAATCAGCTTCTCGATATGCCACACCTGCCAGGTGGATGGATTATCTTGGTAAAGGAGAAATGCTCACCAACAGAGATGTAAACAAATGTGTGCACAACATTTGAGAAATATATTTTATTTGAGCTCATGAAACACGGGACCAACACTTTACATGTTGTGTTTTGTATTTTTTTTCAGTGTATATTGAGACTAATTACAAGTGTCTGCAAACGGTCTTAGCTCAGTCCCTAGTGGCTGTGGGTGCACATTATTATTTATTTTTTTATTTCACCTTTATTTAACCAGGTAGGCAAGTTGAGAACAAGTTCTCATTTACAATTGCGACCTGGCCAAGATAAAGCAAAGCAGTTCAACAACATAATAAAAAGTATTTGATCCCCTGCTGATTTTGTATGTTTGCCCACTGACAAAGAAATTATCAGTCTATAATTTTAATGGCAGGTTTATTTGAACAGAAACAGAATAACAACAACAAAAATCCAGAAAAACGCATGTCAAAAATGTTATAAATTGATTTGCATTTTAATGAGGAAAATAAGTATTTGACCCCCTCTCAATCAGAAAGATTTCTGGCTCCCAGGTGTCTTTTATACAGGTAACGAGCTGAGATTAGGAGCACACTCTTAAAGGGAGTGCTCCTAATCTCAGTTTGTTACCTGTATAAAAGACATCTGTCCACAGAAGCAATCAATCAGATTCCAAACTCTCCACCATGGCCAAGACCAAAGAGCTCTCCAAGGATGTCGGGGACAAGATTGTAGACCTACACAAGGCTGGAATGGGCTACAAGACCATCACCAAGCAGCTTGGTGAGAAGGTGACAACAGTTGGTGCGATTATTCGCAAATGGAAGAAACACAAAAGAACTGTCAATCTCCCTCGGCCTGGGGCTCCATGCAAGATCTCACCTCGTGGAGTTGCAATGATCATGAGAACGGTGAGGAATCAGCCCAGAACTACACGGGAGGATCTTATCAATGATCTCAAGGCAGCTGGGACCATAGTCACCAAGAAAACAATTGGAAACACACTACGCCGTGAAGGACTGAAATCCTGCAGCGCACGCAATGTCCCCCTGCTCAAGAAAGCACATATACATGCCCGTCTGATGTTTGCCAATGAACATCTGAAGGATTCAGAGGACAACTGGGTGAAAGTGTTGTGGTCAGATGAGACCAAAATGGAGGTCTTTGGCATCAACTCAACTCGCCATGTTTGGAGGAGGAAGAATGCTGCCTATGACCCCAAGAACACCATCCCCACCGTCAAACATGGAGGTGGAAACATTATGCTTTGGGGGTGTTTTTCTGCTAAGGGGACAGGACAACTTCACCGCATCAAAGGGACGATGGACGGGGCCATGTACCGTCAAATCTTGGGTGAGAACCTCCTTCCCTCAGCCAGGGCATTGAAAATGGGTCGTGGATGGGTATTCCAGCATGACAATGACCCAAAACACACAGCCAAGGCAACAAAGGAGTGGCTCAAGAAGAAGCACATTAAGGTCCTGGAGTGGCCTAGCCCGTCTCCAGACCTTAATCCCATAGAAAATCTGTGGAGGGAGCTGAAGGTTCGAGTTGCAAAACGTTAGCCTCGAAACCTTAATGACTTGGAGAAGATCTGCAAAGAGGAGTGGGACAAAATCTCTCCTGAGATGTGTGCAAACCTGGTGGCCAACTACAAGAAACGTCTGACCTCTGTGATTGCCAACAAGGGTTTTTCCACCAAGTACTAAGTCATGTTTTGCAGAGGGGTCAAATACTTATTCCCTTCATTAAAATGCAAATCAATTCATAACATTTTTTACATGCATTTTTCTGGATTTTTTTGTTGTTATTCTGTCTCTCACTGTTCAAATAAACCTACCATTAAAATTATAGACTGATCATTTCTTTGTCAGTGGGCAAACGTACAAAATCAGCAGGGGATCAAATACTTTTTTCCCTCACTGTAGCACCATTCCTCAAACGGAAGTGTCCCTCCCTGACTGAGAGTGAGAAAGAGGCATTTTGTGTGTGCGTGTGCGTGCGTGAATGTGTGAGTGCCTGTGTGTGTGAGAGATTGTGTGTGCGCGTGTGTTTGTGTTTATGCGTGTGCTTATGTACGTGCTGTGTGATGAAGTGAAGTAGGCAGCTCACAGAGAGACTGAATTAGCCTGTTACTTAAGGCATTTTGCCAGAGCAGCTACATTAGGACATGACCTCTACAGTACAACTACTCCATAGGACAACGTTTCATACAATGGCAGTATTAGAGTTCCTACAGATACTGTAAAGTACTGTAGCACTACTGTATGTAGTCCTACAGTACTCCCCCTCATCTCCCCTGTAACTATTCCCCAGGTCGTTGCTGTAAATGAGAACGTGTTCTCAGTCAACTTACCTGGTAAAATAATAGATAAATAAAATAAAATAAAATAAAAATAATATATCGGCTAGGGGCCCAGGGGAATAGGCTTTATGTAAATAATCTAAATATCCCCTGGTTAGTGGACATACACCCATATCTAGACTACTGTAGGACTATTAGTGGATATAAATCTATATATAGACTACTGTAGGACTTTTAGTGGATATAAACTGAGCAAAAAAAGAAACGTCCCTTTTTCAGGACCCTGTCTTCCAAAGATAATTTGTTAAAATCCAAATAACTTCACAGATCTTCATTGTAAAGGGTTTAAACACTGTTTCCCATGCTTGTTCAATGAACCATAAACTATTAATGAACTTTCACCTGTGGAACGGTCGTTAAGACACTAACAGCTTACAGAAGGTAGGAAATTAAGGTCACAGTTATGAAAACTTAGGACATTAAAGAGGCCTTTCTACTGACTCTAAAAAACACCAAAAGAAAGATGCCCAGGGTCCCTGCTCATCTGCGTAAACGCACCTTAGGCGTGCTGCAAGGAGGCATGAGGACCGCAGATGTGGCCAGGGCAATAAATTGCAATGTCCGTACAGTGAGACGCCTAAGACAGCGCTACAGGGAGACAGGACGAACAGCTGATCGTCCTCGCAGTGGCAGACCACGTGTAACAACACCTGCACAGGATCGGTTCATCCGAACATCACACCTGTGGGACGGGTACAGGATGGCAACAGCAACTGCCGAGTTACACCAGGAACACACAATCCCTCCATCAGTGCTCAGACTGTCCGCAATAGGCTGAGAGAGGCTGGACTGAGGGCTTGTAGGCCTGTTGTAAGGCAGGTCCTCACCAGACATCATCGGCAACAAAGTCGCCTGGACCTTGTTCAGTTTATGTTTTAGTTGTTGAATCTTATGTTCATGCAAATATTTACAAATGATAAGTTTGCTGAAAATAAACGCAGTTGGCAGTGAGGGGACATTTCTTTTTTTGCTGAGTTTACGTCTATATCTAGACTACTGTAGGACTATTAGTGGATATAAATCTATATATAGACTACTGTAGGACTATTGTGCACAGGAAATATTGCTCACAGTCTGGCATCTCCTGCTATGGATTTGCTTTTCGAATGTGTGGCGGAGAAATTACATGTCAGAGCTTTTTGACAGTATGATTAATTTGCTGCAGTATTATGGCATAGTAATCCTCTCTATAATGGAATGATCAATCAAACAAGCTGCCATAACAGATGCGGTAGCTAGCAGCAAAACTTCATACTAAGGTGATCTTGTAATTTCGTGGTGCAACAAAAACAACCCAATATAGACTCCCGGTAACATCATTGTATAGACTGAGTGGGGGGTAGTGTATGTTTGGGGGGTGTATGTGTTTGTGTGTGTGCAGCGTGGAGTGGAGTGAAAAAGGGACTAATGTTAGCTAACTCTATACTTAGAAATGTATAGAGACACTATATTAATCACGGGGATAAAAGACCACAATATACACTGGCTTAGGTGTGTTCCAAATCTGCTAGTATCATCATCTACATAATGTCTCCAACCCCCATATTACACACCAAAAAACTGAAATCATATATGTGTAAATTGTAGAATAAATTGAGAAAGTGAGAGAGAGTCTAAAATATCACATTACACATTAATTTGCATATAAGTCGGAAGTTTACATACAGTTAGGTTGGAGTCATTAAAACTCGTTTTTCAACCACTCCACAAACTTCTTGTTAACAAACTATAGTTTTGGCAAGTCGGTTAGGACATCTACTTTGTGCATGACACAAGTACTTTTTCCAACAATTGTTTACAGACAGATTATTTCACTTATAATTCACTGTATCACAATTCCATTGGGTCAGAAGTTTACATATACTAAGTTGACTGTGCCTTTAAACAGCTTGGAAAATTCCAGAAAATTATGTGATGGCTGTAGAAGCTTCTGTTAGGCTAATTGACATCATCTGAGTCAATTGGAGGTGTACATGTGGATGTATTTCAAGGCCTACCTTCAAACCCAGTGCCTCTTCGCTTGACATCATGGGAAAATCAAAAGAAATCAGCCAAAACCTAAAAAAAAATGTGTAGACCTCCACAAGTCTGGTTCATCCTTGGGAGCAATTTCCAAACGCCTGAAGGGACCACGTTATTCTGTACAAACAATAGTATGCAAGTATAAACACCATGGGACCACGCAGCTGTCATACCGCTCAGGAAAGAGACGCGTTCTGTCTCCTAGAGATGAATGTACTTTGGTGCGAAAAGTGCAAATCAATCCCAGAACAACAGCAAAGGACCTTGTGAAGATCCTGAAGGAAACAGGTACAAAAGTATCTATATCCACAGTAAAACGAGTCCTACATTGACGTATCCTGAAAGGCCGCTCAGCAAGGAAGAAGCTACTGCTCCAAAACCGGCATAAAAAAAGCCAGACTACGGTTTGCAACTGCACATGGGGACAAAGATCATACTTTTTGGAGAAATGTCCTCTGGTCTGATGGAACAAAAATAGAACTGTTTGGCCATAATGACCATCATTATGTTTGGAGGAAAAAGGGTGAGTCTTGCAAGCCGAAGAACACCATCCCAAACGTGAAGCACGGGGGTGGCAGCATCATGTTGTGGGGGTGCTTTGCTGCAGGAGGGACTGGTGCACTTCACAAAATAGATGGCATCATGAGGTAGGAAAATTATGTGGATATATTGAAGCAACATCTCAAAACATCAGTCAGGAAGTTAAAGCTTGGTCGCAAATGGGTCTTCTAAATGGACAATGACCCCAGGCATACTTCCAAAGTTGTAGCAAAATGGCTTAAGGATAACAAAGTCATGGTACTGGAGTGGCCATCACAAAGCCCTGACCCCATTCTATAGAACATTTGTGGGCAGAACTGAAAAAGCATGTGCGAGCAAGGAGGCCTACAAACCTGACTCAGTTACACCAGCTCTCTGAGGAGGAAAAGGCCAAAATTCACCCAACTTATTGTGGGAAGCTTGTGGAAGGCTACCCGAAACGTTTGACCCAAGTTAAACAATTTAAAGACAATGCTACGAAATACTGATTGAGTTACGCTGTCATTTGTGTTATTTCCGGTCACAACTTGCAGACTTGTTGACGTGCTGCTGTGCGTTTTGTTGCTAACCTTACTTTGCTACCTGACAACATTACGGTTTTTATATTATTTATATTTTTTGTTTTTCCCTCACTTAACTTTTTTTCAATCAACTTTTTCACTCCGGACGCTTTATCTGGACATGGTTCAGAACCTCCAACAGCCAAAGCTAAGTAGTAACATTAACATGATGCCTTCTAATTGCAGTCGTTGTACTCATATACAGGAGAATGATCGCCTTACGGCGAGGATAGCTGTGCTGCAAGCCCAGCTTCAGACGCAATCGTTAGGCAAGGGTAATTTCAGTGTAGGAAAGGATGAAACACCGTCTGTGCCACCAGTAAGTACAGATAGTAGTTTAAATCCCCTCGCGCGGTCCCTGCAGCCGGATAACTTTCTCATGGCTTCTGGAGGGAAATTCTGTAGGAATGCTCAACCGGTGTTGCTAATTCAGCCGACAGAAACTCTCAACTGGTTCTCCCCATTAAGCAGCGAGTCAGAGTCAGAGGCCGAGCCTTCTCTGGTCTCTACTCCTCCCGTTACGGGGTCTGAGACGCCGAAGGCTCCCAGCATTAGCTCTGACAAATTGAAAACCCTAGTCATTGGCGACTCCATTACCTGCAGTATTAGACTTAAAACGAATCATCCAACGATCATACACTGTTTACCAGGGGGCAGGGCTACCGACATTAAGGCAAATCTGAAGATGGTGCTGGCTAAAGCTAAAACTGGCGAGTGTAGAGAGTATAGGGATATTGTTATCCACGTTTGCACCAACGATGTTAGGATGAAACAGTCAGAGGTCACCAAGCGCAACAGCTTCAGCGTGTAAATCAGCTAGAAAGATGTCGGCATCGAGTAATTGTGTCTGGCCCCCTCCCAGTTAGGGGGAGTGATGAGCTCTACAGCAGTCTCACAACTCAATTGCTGGTTGAAAACTGTTTTCTGCCCCTCCCAAAAGATAGAATTTGTAGATAATTGGCCCTCTTCTGGGACTCACCCACAAACAGGACCAAGCCTGGCCTGTTGAGGAGTGACGGACTCCATCCTAGCTGGAGGGGTGCTCTCATCTTATCTATGAACATAGACAGGGCTCTAACTCCCCTAGCTCCACACTGAAATAGGGTGCAGGCCAGGCAGCAGGCTGTTAGCCAGCCTGCCAGCTTAGTGGAGTCTGCCACTAGCACAGTCAGTGTAGTCAGCTCAGCTATCCCCATTGAGACTATGTCTGTGCCTCGACGTAGGTTGGGCAAAACTAAACATGGCGGTGTTCGCCTTAGCAATCTCACTAGAATAAAGACCTTCTCCATTCCTGCCATTATTGAAAGAGATCGTGATACCTCACATCTCAAAATAGGCCTACTTAATGTTAGATCCCTCACTTCCAAGGCAGTTATAGTCAATGAACTAATCACTGATCATAATCTTGATGTGATTGGCCTGACTGGAACATGGCTTAAGCCTGATGAATTTACTGTGCTAAATGAGGCCTCACCTCCTGGTTACACTAGTGACCATATCCCCCGCGCATCCCGCAAAGGCGGAGGTGTTGCTAACATTTATGATAGCAAATTTCAATTTACAAAAGAAAAACTGACGTTTTCGTCTTTTTTCTAGTCATGAAATCTATGCAGCCTACTCAATCACTTTTTATAGCTACTGTTACTGGGCCATATACAGCATTCCTCACTGAGTTCCCTGAATTCCTATCGGACCTTGTAGTCATAGCAGATAATATTCTACTTTTTGGTGACTTTAATATTCACATGGAAAAGTCCACAGACCCACTCCAAAAGGCTTTCGGAGCCATCATCGACTCAGTGGGTTTTGTCCAAAATGTCTCCGGACCTTCTCACTGCCACAGTCATACTCTGGACCTAGTTTTGTCCCATAGAATAAATATTGTGGATCTTAATGTTTTTCCTCATAATCCTGGACTATCGGACCACCATTTTATTACGTTTGCAATCGCAACAAATAATCAGAACCCAACCAAGGAGCATCAAAAGTCGTGCTATAAATTCTCCACTATAATGGGACTAGATCTATTAAGATGGGTAACATCATACCTCCACTACAATGGGACTAGATCTATTAAGATGGGTTACATCATACCTCCACTCTACTGGGACTAGATCTATTAAGATGGGTTACATCATACCTCCACTATACTGGGACTAGATCTATTAAGATGGGTTACATCATACCTCCACTATAATGGGACTAGATCTATTAAGATGGGTAACATCATACCTCCACTATACTGGGACTAGATCTATTAAGATGGGTTACATCATACCTCCACTATAATGGGACTAGATCTATTAAGATGGGTTACATCATATCTCCACTATACTGGGACTAGATCTATTAAGATGGGTTACATCATACCTCCACTATAATGGGACTAGATCTATTAAGATGGGTTACATCATACCTCCACTATAATGGGACTAGATCTATTAAGATGGGTTACATCATACCTCCACTATACTGGGACTAGATCTATTAAGATGGGTTACATCATACCTCCACTATAATGGGACTAGATCTATTAAGATGGGTTACATCATACCTCCACTATAATGGGACTAGATCTATTAAGATGGGTTACATCATACCTCCACTATAATGGGACTAGATCTATTAAGATGGGTTACATCATACCTCCACTATACTGGGACTAGATCTAATAGGTTGTTTTTAATAAAACATCACAACACCTTCAATTTGGCTGCTGGTGGGGCAAAGAGTTCAAGGGATTGATAAATAAATGTAACCATTTGTTTTAATATCATCACCTATTGAGCATAGTCAGAACTCCACATTTACAATTATTCCATGCAAAACAATTGCTCACATTTAGCGCTATCATCAAAGTTGTACAGGAAGTAACTGCATGCTTTTTATCAGGGTGCAACTTTGGTTTTAGAAGTTTTATTTTTCATCCAGTCGGATAAACACTCCAAAAAGCCTACCTGACCACTCGGAGGCGTCCGCATGGTGCTAAAGCACACCTTTGCCTCGTTTTGCATCACATTACAATTATACAATTGGGGAGGGGACACAAATGCTATTTCAGAATGTGGGGGTACATGTGAAAGTTACGCCCCTGCATTTTATGATCAGTAAACATCAATGATTATGTAATTTTAGATTCTTTAAGGTACCTATCCATTTGACATGTAGCTAGCTAAGCAAACAACATAATTTAACTTGCCTCATCAAAGTTTAGGCTTTTGGACAGAGCTTGACATCGGCAAGTCCTCTTCCTGGTAAAGTTGTCAGTGAGACTACTGTCATCACCACTATAGATGGCAAGCAAATCAAACAATATCTGGATATCGACATCTAGTTTATCCCCTGAAAGTTAGCTTACTATTTACTAGTCATGATGACGTGATCGCTTATTAGCTTGTTAACTAGCCATATTGACTCGATCTGTTATTAGCTTGTTAACTAGCCATATTGGTGTGATCTATTATATACGTGATCTGCTATTAGCTTGTTCACTAGCCATATTGACGTGATCTGTTATTAGCTTGTTAATTAGCCATATTGACTCGATCTGTTATTAGCTTGTTAACTAGCCATATTTGTGTGAACTATTATTTACGTGATCTGTTATTAGCTTGTTAACTAGCCATATTGACGTGATCTGCTATTAGCCCATTACCTAGCAAAATTGACGTGATCTGTTATTGACGTGATCTGTTATTAGCTTGTTAACTAGCCATATTGAGGTGATCTGTTATTAGCCTGTTAACGAGCCATATTGACTTGATTTGTTATTAGATTGTTAACTAGCCATATTGACGTGATCTGTTATTAGCTTGTTAACTAGCCATATTGACATGATCTTATATTGATGTGATCTGTTATTGACGTGATCTGTTATTAGCTTGTTAATTAGCCATATTGACGTGATCTGTTATTAGCTTGTTAACTAGCCATATTGACGTGATCTGTTATTAGCTTGTTAACTAGCCATATTGACGTGATCTGTAATTAGCTTGTTAACTAGCCATATTGACGTGATCTGTTATTAGCTTGTTAACTAGCCATATTGACTTGATATCTTATTAGCTTGCTAACTAGCCATATTGACGTGATCTGTTATTAGCTTGTTAACTAGCCATATTAACGTGATCTGTTATTGACGTGATCTGTTATTAGCTTGTTAACTAGCCATTTTGACGTGATCTATTAATAGCTTGTTAACTAGCCATATTGACGTGATCTGTTATTAGCTTGTTAACTAGCCATATTGACGTGATCTGTTATTAGCTTGTTAACTAGCCATATTGACGTGATCTGTTATTAGCTTGTTAACTAGACATATTGACGTGATCTGTAATTAGCTTGTTAACTAGCCATATTGACGTGATCTGTTATTAGCTTATTAACTAGCCATATTGACGTGATCTGTTATTAGCTTGTGAACTAGCCATATTGACGTGATCTGTTATCAGCTTGTTAACTAGCCATATTGACTTGATCTTTTATTAGCTTGCTAACTAGCCATATTGACGTGATCTGTTATTAGCTTGTTAACTAGCCATATTGACGTGATCTGTTATTAGCTTGTTAACTAGCCATATTGACATGATCTTATATTGACATGATCTGTTATTAGCTTGTTAACTAGCCATATTGACATGATCTTATGTTGATGTGATCTGTTATTAGGTTGTTAACTAGCCATATTAGCGTGATCTGTTATTAGCTTGTTAACAAGCCATATTGACGTGATCCGTTATTAGCTTGTTAACTATCCATATTGAGATGATCTTATATTGACGTGACCTGTTATTAGCTTGTTAACCTGCCATATTGACATGATCTTATATTGACGTGATCTGTTATTAGCTTGTTAACTAGCCATATTAACTTGATCTGTTATTGACGTGATCTGTTATTACCTTGTTAACTAGCCATATTGACTTGATCTATTATTAGCTTGTTTACTAGCCATATTTACTTGATCTGTTATTAGCTTGTTAACTAGCCATACTGACGTGATTTGTTATTAGCTTGTTAACTAGCCATATTGACGTGATCTGTTATTAGCTTGTTAACTAGCCATATTGACGTGATCTGTTATTAGCTTGTTAACTAGCCATATTGACGTGATCTGTTATTAGCTTGTTAACTAGCCATATTGACGTGATCTGTTATTAGCTTGTGAACTAGCCATATTGACTTGATCTGTTATTAGCTTGTTAACTAGCCATATTGACTTGATCTATTATTAGCTTGTTAACTAGCCATATTGACTTGATCTGTTATTAACTTGCTAACTAGCCATATTGACTTGATCTATTATTAGCTTGTTAACTAGCCATATTGACTTGATCTATTATTAGCTTGTTAACTAGCATATTGACGTGATCTGTTATTAACGTGATCTGTTATTAGCTTGCTAACTAGCCATATTGACATGATCAGTTATTGACGTGATATGTTATTAGCTCGTTAACTAGCCATATTGACATGATCTTATATTGACGTGATCTGTTATTAGCTTGTTAACTAGCCATATTGACGGGATATGTTATTCGCTTGCAAACTAGCCATATTGACGGGATATGTTATTTGCTTGTTAACAAGCCATATTAACGTGATCTGTTATTGACGTGATCTGTTATTAGCTTGTTAACTAGCCATATTGACGTGATCTGTTATTAGCTTGTTAACTAGCCATATTGACGTGATTTGTTATTAGCTTGTTAACTAGCCATATTGACGTGATCTGTTATTAGCTTGTTAACTAGCCATATTGACGTGATCTGTTATTAGCTTGTTAACTAGCCATATTGACGTGATCTGTTATTAGCTTGTTAACTAGCCATATTGACGTGATCTGTTATTAGCTTGTGAACTAGCCATATTGACTTGATCTGTTATTAGCTTGTTAACTAGCCATATTGACTTGATCTATTATTAGCTTGTTAACTAGCCATATTGACTTGATCTGTTATAAACTTGCTAACTAGCCATATTGACTTGATCTATTATTAGCTTGTTAACTAGCCATATTGACTTGATCTATTATTAGCTTGTTAACTAGCCATATTGACGTGATCTGTTATTAGCTTGTTAACTAGCCATATTGACGTGATCTGTTATTAGCTTGTTAACTAGCCATATTGACGTGATCTGTTATTAGCTTGTTAACTAGCCATATTGACGTGATCTTTTATTAGCTTGTGAACTAGCCATATTGACTTGATCTGTTATTAGCTTGTTAACTAGCCATATTGACTTGATCTATTATTAGCTTGTTAACTAGCCATATTGACTTGATCTGTTATTAACTTGCTAACTAGCCATATTGACTTGATCTATTATTAGCTTGTTAACTAGCCATATTGACTTGATCTATTATTAGCTTGTTAACTAGCATATTGACGTGATCTGTTATTAACGTGATCTGTTATTAGCTTGTTAACTAGCCATATTCACATGATCTGTTATTGGCGTGATATGTTATTAGCTTGTTAACCAGCCATATTGACTTGATCTGTTATTAGCTTGCTAACTAGCCATATTGACATGATCAGTTATTGACGTGATATGTTATTAGCTCGTTAACTAGCCATATTGACATGATCTTATATTGACATGATCTGTTATTAGCTTGTTAACTAGCCATATTAACGTGATCTGTTATTGACGTGATCTGTTATTAGCTTGTTAACTAGCCATATTGACGGGATATGTTATTCGCTTGCAAACTAGCCATATTGACGGGATATGTTATTTGCTTGTTAACAAGCCATATTAACGTGATCTGTTATTGACGTGATCTGTTATTAGCTTGTTAACTAGCCATATTGATGGGGTATGTTATTAGCTTGTTAACTAGCCATATTGACGGGATATGTTATTAGCTTGCTAACTAGCCATATTGACATGATCTTATATTGACGTGATCTGTTATTAGCTTGTTAACTAGCCATATTAACGTGATCTGTTATTGACGTGATCTGTTATTAGCTTGTTAACTAGCCATATTGACTTGATCTATTATTAGCTTGTTAACTAGCTTCATTGACGTGATCTGTTATTACTTGTTAACTAGCCATATTGACGTGATCTGTTATTAGCTTGTTAACTAGCCATATTGACGTGATCTGTTATTAGCTTGTTAACTAGCCATATTGACGTGATCTGTTATTAACTTGTTAACTAGCCATATTGACGTGATCTGTTAATAGCTTGTTAACTAGCCATATTGACGTGATCTGTTATTAGCTTGTTAACTAGCATATTGACGTGATCTGTTATTAACATGATCCGTTATTAGCTTGTTAACTAGCCATATTGACATGATCTGTTATTGGCGTGATATGTTATTAGCGTGATCTGTTATTAGCTTGCTAACTAGCCATATTGACATGATCAGTTATTGACGTGATATGTTATTAGCTCGTTAACTAGCCATATTGACATATTCTTATATTGACGTGATCTGTTATTAGCTTGTTAACTAGCCATATTGACGGGATCTGTTATTAGCTTGCTAACTAGCCATATTGATGGGGTATGTTATTAGCTTGTTAACTAGCCATATTGACGGGATATGTTATTAGCTTGTTAACTAGCAATATTAACATGATCTGTTATTGGGTTAAAAGGCATCAGAGTGCCCTAACAAGAGGACCAGAATGTGCTCCGTTTTATTACCAGTAAAATACATATTGATTTAACAGTGTGGATGGGCAAGGGGAAAGGGTTCATCCGTTAAATGAACTATTGAATTTTGTCTATATAGAAGGTACTCAAACGTGCTGCGTTTTCTATCCTGGGAAAGTGGCCTTAATGGAAGGATAATCACACTAGGAGGTATAATATCACTATCACCTAATGGAGGTATAATAACACTAGCACCTATAGGAGGTATAATAACACTATCAACTATAGACTATGTATAATAACACTATCACCTATAGGAGGTATAATAACACTATCACCTATAGGAGGTATAATAACACTATCACCTATAGACTTTGTATAATAGCACCATCACCTATTGGAGGTATAATAACACTATCACCTATAGGATGTATAATAACACTTTCACATATAAACTATGTATAATAACACTTTCACCTATAGGAGGTATAATAACACTATCACATATTGGAGGTATAATAAAACTATCACCTATAGAAGGTATAATAACCCTATCGCCAATAGGAGGTATAATAACACTATCACCTTTAGGAGGTATAATAACAATATCACCCAGAGACTGTGTATAATAATACTTTCACCTATAGGAGGTATATTTACACTACCACCTATATGAGGTAGAATAACACTGTCACATATAGGAGGTATAATAACACGATCACCTATAGAGAGGTATAATAACACTATCACCTATAGGAGGTATAATAACACTATCACCTATAGGAGGTATAATAACACTATCACCTATAGGACTTTGGTATAATAGCACTATCACCTATTGGAGGTATAATAACACTATCACCTATAGGATGTATAATAACACTTTCACTTATAAACTATGTATAATAACAATTTCACCTATAGGAGGTATAATAACACTATCACATATTGGAGGTATAATAAAACTATCACCTATAGAAGGTATAATAACCCTATCGCCAACAGGAGGTATAATAACACTATCACCTATAGGAGGTATATTTACACTACCACCTATATGAGGTAGAATAACACTGTCACATATAGGAGGTATAATAACACGATCACCTATAGAAGGTATAATAATACAATCACCTATAGAAAGGTATAATAACACTATCACCTAAAGGAGGAATAATAACACTATCACCTACAGACTATGTGTAATAACACTTTCACCTATAGGAGGTATAATAACACTATCACCTATTGGAGGTATAATAAAACTATCACCTATAGGGGGTATATTAACACCACTAAATATAGGAGGTATAATAACACTATCACCTATAGGAGGTAAAATAACACTATCACTCATAGACTAGGTATAATAACACTATCACCTATAGGAGGTATAATAACACCATCACCCATAGGGGGTACAATAACAGTATAACCTATTGGAGGTAAAATAACACTATCACCCATAGACTAGGTGTAAAAATACTGTCACCTAAAGGAGGGATAATAACACTATAACCTATAGGAGGTAAAATAACGCTATCACCTATAGAAGGTATAATAACACTATAACCTATAGGAAGTAGAATACCACTATCACCTATATGAGGAATAATAACACCATCACATATAGGACGTACAATAACACTATCACCTATAGGAAGTACAATAACAATATCACCTATAGGAGGTATAATAAAACTATCACCTATAGGAGTTATAATAACACTATCAACAATAGACTATGTGTAATAACACTTTCCCCTACAGGAGGTATAATAATACTATCACCAATAAAGTGAAAAATAACACTCTCACCTCTAGGAGGTATAATAACACCATAACCTATAGAGGCATAATAACACTATCACCTTTAGACAATGTATAATAACACTATCACATATAGGAGGTATAATAACACTGTCACCTATAGGAGGTAAAACAACACTATCACCTATAGAAAGAATAATAACACTATCACCTATATGAGGTATAATAACACTATCACCTATAGACTTTGTATAATAGCATTATCACCTATTGGAGGTATAATAACACTATCACCTATAGGATGTATAATAACACTATCACCCATAGAGTATGTATAATAATACTCTTTCCTACAGGAGTTATAATAATACTATCACCAATAAAATGAAAAATAACACTCTCACCTATAGGAGGTATAATAACACCATCACCTACAGAGGCATAATAACACTATCACCTTTAGACAATGTATAATAACACTATCACATATAGGAGGTATAATAACACTATCAACTATAGGTCGTATAATAACACTATCACCTATAGGAGGTAAAAGCGTCTGCTAAATGACTTAAATGTAACTGTAAATGTAAAACAACACTATCACCTATAGAAAGAATAATAACACTATCACCTATAGGAGGTATAATAACACTATCAAATATAGGCGGTATAATAACACTATCACCTATAGGGGGTATAATAACACTATCACCCATAGACTAGGTATAATAACACTATCACCCATAGACTAGGTATAATAACACTATCACCTAGAGGACTATAATAACACTATCACATATAGGAGGTATAATAACACTATCACCTATAGCAGGTATAATAATACTTTCACCTATAGGAGGTATAACAACACTATCACCTATAGGAGGTATAATAACACTAGCACCTATAGGAGGTAAAATAACACTATCACCTATAGACTATGTATAATACACTATCACCTATAGGAGGTATAATAACACTATCACCTATAGGATGTATAATAACATTTTCACATATAGGAGGAATAATATCACTATCACCTATTGGAGGTATAATAACACTATCACCTATAGGAGGTAAAATAACACTATCACTTATATGAGGTATAATAACAAAATCACCCATAGGCTTGGTATAATAATGCTTTCACGTATAGGAGGTATAATAACACTATTACCAATAGGAGGTCAAATTAAACAATCACCTATAGAGGGTATAATAACACTATCACCCATCGAGTACGTATAATAATACTATCACCAATAAGATGTATAGAAACACTATCACCTATAGGAGGTATAATAACACCATCACCTATTGGGGGCATAATAACACTATCACCTTTAGACAATGTATAATAACACTATCACATATAGGAGGTATAATAACACTATCACCTATTGGAGCAATAATAACACTATCACCTAAAGGAGGTAAAACAACACTATCACCTATAGAAAGAATAATAACACTATCACCTATAGGAGGTATAATAACACTATCACCTATAGGAGGTATAATAACACTATCACCTATAGGGGGTATAATAACACTATCACATATAGGAGGTATAATAACACTATCACCCATAGACTAGGTATAGTAACACTATCACCCATAGACTAGGTATAATAACACTATCACCTAGAGGAGTATAATAACACTATCACATATAGGAGGTATAATAACACTATCACCTATAGCAGGTATAATAATACTTTCACCTATAGGAGGTATAACAACACTATCACCTACAGGAGGTATAATAACACTAGCAGCTATAGGAGGTATAATAACACTATCACCTATAGACTATGTATAATACACTATCACCTATAGGAGGTATAATAACACTATCACCTATAGGAGGTATAATAACACCATTACCCATAGGGGTACAATAACAGTATAACCTATTGGAGGTAAAATAACACTATCACCTAAAGCAGGGATAATTACACTATCACGTATAGGAGGTAAAATAACGCTATCACCTATTGGAGGTAAAATAACACTATCACCCATAGACTAGGTGTAAAAATACTATCACCTAAAGGAGGGATAATTACACTATCACCTATAGGAGGTAAAATAACGCTATCACCTATAGGAGGTAAAATAACACTATCACCCATAGACTAGGTATACAAATACTACCACCTAAAGGAGGGATAATAACACTATCACCTATAGGAGGTATAATAACACTATCACCCATTGAGTAGGTATACAAGTACTATCACCTATAGGAGGTATAAAACACTATCACAAATAGGAGGTATAATATCACTATCCCCTATAGGAGGAATAATAACACAATGACCTAAAGGAGGTTTAATAACACTATCACCTATCGGAGGTATAATAACACTATCACCTAAAGGAGGTATAATAACGCTATCACCTATAGGGGGTATATTAACACAACTACCTATAGGAGGTAAAATAACACTATCACCTATAGAGGGTATATTAACACCACTACCTATTGGAGGTAAAATAACACTATTACCTATAGGGGGTATATTAACACCACTACCGATAGGAGGTATAATAACACTATCACCTACAGGAGGTATAATAACACTATCACCCATGGAGGTAAAATAAACTGTCACCTATAAGAGGTATAATAACACTATCACCAATAGGAGGTATAATAACACTATCACCTGTAGGAGGTATAATAACACTATCACCTATAAACTATGTATAATAACACTATCACCTGTAGGAGGTATAATAAGACTATCACCTTTAGGCGGTATAATAACACTATCACCTACAGGAGGTATAATAACACTATCACCCATGGAGGTAAAATAAACTGTCACCAATAGGAGGTATAATAACACTATCACCTATAGACTATGTATAATAACACTATCACCTATAGGAGGAATAATATCTCTATCACACAAAGACTAGGTATAATAACACTTTCACCTATAGACAATGTATACTAACACTATCACCTGTACTAGGTATAATAACACTTTCACCCATAGACTATGTATAATAATACTATCACCTCTAGGAGGTATAAAACACTATCACATATAGGGGGTGTAATAACACTATCACCTATAGGAGGCATAATAACGCTTTCACCTATAGACTATGTATAATAACACTATCACCAATTGAGTAGGTATAATAATACTATCACCAATAAGATGTATAGAAACACTATCACCTATAGGAGGTATAATAACACCATCGCCTATTGGAGGCATAATAACACTATCACCTATACGAGGTAGAATAACTCTGTCACACATAGGAGGTATAATAACACGATCACCTATAGGAGGTATAATAACACAATCACCTATAGGGGGTATAATAACACTATCACCCATAGACTAGGTATAATAACACTATCACCCATAGACTAGGTATAATAACACTATCACCTAGAGGAGTATAATAACACTATCACATATAGGAGGTATAATAACACTATCACCTATAGCAGGTATAATAATACTTTCACCTATAGGAGGTATAACAACACTATCACCTATAGGAGGTATAATAACACTAGCACCTATAGGAGGTAAAATAACACTATCACCTATAGACTATGTATAATACACTATCACCTATAGGAGGTATGATAACACTATCACCTATAGGATGTATAATAACATTTTCACATATAGGAGGAATAATATCACTATCACCTATTGGAGGTATAATAACACTATCACCTATAGGAGGTAAAATAACAATATCACCTATATGAGGTATAATAACAAAATCACCCATAGGCTTGGTATAATAATGCTTTCACGTATAGGAGGTATAATAACACTATTACCAATAGGAGGTCAAATTAAACAATCACCTATAGAGGGTATAATAACACTATCACCCATCGAGTACGTATAATAATACTATCACTAATAAGATGTATAGAAACACTATCACCTATAGGAGGTATAATAACACCATCACCTATTGGAGGCATAATAACACTATCACCTTTAGACAATGTATAATAACACTATCACATATAGGAGGTATAATAACACTATCACCTATTGGAGCAATAATAACACTATCACCTAAAGGAGGTAAAACAACACTATCACCTATAGAAAGAATAATAACACTATCACCTATAGGAGGTATAATAACACTATCACCTATAGGAGGTATAATAACACTATCACCTATAGGGGGTATAATAACACTATCACATATAGGAGGTATAATAACACTATCACCCATAGACTAGGTATAATAACACTATCACCCATAGACTAGGTATAATAACACTATCACCTAGAGGAGTATAGTAACACTATCACATATAGGAGGTATAATAACACTATCACCTATAGCAGGTATAATAATACTTTCACCTATAGGAGGTATAACAACACTATCACCTATAGGAGGTATAATAACACTAGCACCTATAGGAGGTAAAATAACACTATCACCTATAGACTATGTATAATACACTATCACCTATAGGAGGTATGATAACACTATCACCTATAGGATGTATAATAACATTTTCACATATAGGAGGTATAATATCACTATCACCTATTGGAGGTATAATAACACTATCACCTATAGGAGGTATAATAACACTATCACCTATAGGATGTATAATAACATTTTCACATATAGGAGGAATAATATCACTATCACCTATTGGAGGTATAATAACACTATCACCTATAGGAGGTAAAATAACACTATCACCTATATGAGGTATAATAACAAAATCACCCATAGGCTTGGTATAATAATGCTTTCACGTATAGGAGGTATAATAACACTACTACCAATAGGAGGTCAAATTAAACAATCACCTATAGAGGGTATAATAACACTATCACCCATCGAGTACGTATAATAATACTATCACTAATAAGATGTATAGAAACACTATCACCTATAGGAGGTATAATAACACCATCACCTATTGGAGGCATAATAACACTATCACCTTTAGACAATGTATAATAACACTATCACATATAGGAGGTATAATAACACTATCACCTATTGGAGCAATAATAACACTATCACCTAAAGGAGGTAAAACAACACTATCACCTATAGAAAGAATAATAACACTATCACCTATAGGAGGTATAATAACACTATCACCTATAGGAGGTATAATAACACTATCACCTATAGGGGGTATAATAACACTATCACATATAGGAGGTATAATAACACTATCACCCATAGACTAGGTATAATAACACTATCACCCATAGACTAGGTATAATAACACTATCACCTAGAGGAGTATAATAACACTATCACATATAGGAGGTATAATAACACTATCACCTATAGCAGGTATAATAATACTTTCACCTATAGGAGGTATAACAACACTATCTCCTACAGGAGGTATAATAACACTAGCAGCTATAGGAGGTATAATAACACTATCACCTATAGACTATGTATAATACACTATCACCTATAGGAGGTATAATAACACTATCACCTATAGGAGGTATAATAACACCATTACCCATAGGGGTACAATAACAGTATAACCTATTGGAGGTAAAATAACACTATCACCCATAGACTAGGTGTAAAAATACTATCACCTAAAGGAGGGATAATTACACTATCACGTATAGGAGGTAAAATAACGCTATCACCTATTGGAGGTAAAATAACACTATCACCCATAGACTAGGTGTAAAAATACTATCACCTAAAGGAGGGATAATTACACTATCACCTATAGGAGGTAAAATAACGCTATCACCTATAGGAGGTAAAATAACACTATCACCCATAGACTAGGTATACAAATACTTCCACCTAAAGGAGGGATAATAACACTATCACCCATTGAGTAGGTATACAAGTACTATCACCTATAGGAGGTATAAAACACTATCACAAATAGGAGGTATAATATCACTATCCCCTATAGGAGGAATAATAACACAATGACCTAAAGGAGGTTTAATAACACTATCACCTATCGGAGGTATAATAACACTATCACCTAAAGGAGGTATAATAACGCTATCACCTATAGGGGGTATATTAACACAACTACCTATAGGAGGTAAAATAACACTATCACCTATAGAGGGTATATTAACACCACTACCTATTGGAGGTAAAATAACACTATTACCTATAGGGGGTATATTAACACCACTACCGATAGGAGGTATAATAACACTATCACCTATAGGAGGTATAATAACACTATCACCTACAGGAGGTATAATAACACTATCACCCATGGAGGTAAAATAAACTGTCACCTATAGGAGGTATAATAACACTATCACCAATAGGAGGTATAATAACACTATCACCTGTAGGAGGTATAATAACACTATCACCTATAAACTATGTATAATAACACTATCACCTGTAGGAGGTATAATAACACTATCACCTTTAGGCGGTATAATAACACTATCACCTACAGGAGGTATAATAACACTATCACCCATGGAGGTAAAATAAACTGTCACCAATAGGAGGTATAATAACACTATCACCTATAGACTATGTATAATAACACTATCACCTATAGGAGGAATAATATCTCTATCACACAAAGACTAGGTATAATAACACTTTCACCTATAGACAATGTATACTAACACTATCACCTGTACTAGGTATAATAACACTTTCACCCATAGACTATGTATAATAATACTATCACCTCTAGGAGGTATAAAACACTATCACATATAGGGGGTGTAATAACACTATCACCTATAGGAGGCATAATAACGCTTTCACCTATAGACTATGTATAATAACACTATCACCAATTGAGTAGGTATAATAATACTATCACCAATAAGATGTATAGAAACACTATCACCTATAGGAGGTATAATAACACCATCGCCTATTGGAGGCATAATAACACTATCACCTATACGAGGTAGAATAACTCTGTCACACATAGGAGGTATAATAACACGATCACCTATAGGAGGTATAATAACACAATCACCTATAGGAGGTATAATAACACTATCACCTATAGGAGGTATAATAACACTATCACCTATTGGAGGTATAATAAAAATATCACCTATAGGGGGTATATTAATACCACTACCTATAGGAGGTATAATAACACTATCACCTATAGGAGGTAAAATAACACTATCACCCATCGACTAGGTGTCAAAATACTATCACCTAAAGGAGGGATAATTACACTATCACCTATAGGAAGTAAAATAACGCTATCACCTATAGGAGGTAAAATAACACTATCACCCATAGACTAGGTATAAAATACTACCACCTAAAGGAGAGATAATAACACTATCACCTATAGGAGGTATAATAACACTATCACCCATTGAGTAGGTATACAAGTACTATCACCTATAGGAGGTATAAAACACTATCACAAATAGGAGGTATAATATCACTATCCCCTATAGGAGGAATAATAACACAATGACCTAAAGGAGGTTTAATAACACTATCACCTATCGGAGGTATAATAACACTATCACCTAAAGGAGGTATAATAACGCTATCACCTATAGGGGGTATATTAACACAACTACCTATAGGAGGTAAAATAACACTATCACCTATAGAGGGTATATTAACACCACTACCTATTGGAGGTAAAATAACACTATTACCTATAGGGGGTATATTAACACCACTACCGATAGGAGGTATAATAACACTATCACCTATAGGAGGTATAATAACACTATCACCTACAGGAGGTATAATAACACTATCACCCATGGAGGTAAAATAAACTGTCACCTATAGGAGGTATAATAACACTATCACCAATAGGAGGTATAATAACACTATCACCTGTAGGAGGTATAATAACACTATCACCTATAAACTATTTATAATAACACTATCACCTGTAGGAGGTATAATAACACTATCACCTTTAGGCGGTATAATAACACTATCACCTACAGGAGGTATAATAACACTATCACCCATGGAGGTAAAATAAACTGTCACCTATAGGAGGTATAATAACACTATCACCAATAGGAGGTATAATAACACTATCACCTATAGACTATGTATAATAACACTATCATCTATAGGAGGAATAATATCTCTATCACACAAAGACTAGGTATAATAACACTTTCACCTATAGACAATGTATACTAACACTATCACCTGTACTAGGTATAATAACACTTTCACCCATAGACTATGTATAATAATACTATCACCTCTAGGATGTATAAAACACTATCACATATAGGGGGTGTAATAACACTATCACCTATAGGAGGCATAATAACGCTTTCACCTATAGACTATGTATAATAACACTATCACCAATTGAGTAGGTATAATAATACTATCACCAATAAGATGTATAGAAACACTATCACCTATAGGAGGTATAATAACACCATCGCCTATTGGAGGCATAATAACACTATCACCTATACGAGGTAGAATAACTCTGTCACACATAGGAGGTATAATAACACGATCACCTATAGGAGGTATAATAACACAATCACCTATAGGAGGTATAATAACACTATCACCTATAGGAGGTATAATAACACTATCACCTATTGGAGGTATAATAAAAATATCACCTATAGGGGGTATATTAATACCACTACCTATAGGAGGTATAATAACACTATCACCTATAGGAGGTAAAATAACACTATCACCCATCGACTAGGTGTCAAAATACTATCACCTAAAGGAGGGATAATTACACTATCACCTATAGGAAGTAAAATAACGCTATCACCTATAGGAGGTAAAATAACACTATCACCCATAGACTAGGTATAAAATACTACCACCTAAAGGAGAGATAATAACACTATCACCTATAGGAGGTATAATAACACTATCACCCATTGAGTAGGTATACAAGTACTATCACCTATAGGAGGTATAAAACACTATCACAAATAGGAGGTATAATATCACTATCCCCTATAGGAGGAATAATAACACAATGACCTAAAGGAGGTTTAATAACACTATCACCTATCGGAGGTATAATAACACTATCACCTAAAGGAGGTATAATAACGCTATCACCTATAGGGGGTATATTAACACAACTACCTATAGGAGGTAAAATAACACTATCACCTATAGAGGGTATATTAACACCACTACCTATTGGAGGTAAAATAACACTATTACCTATAGGGGGTATATTAACACCACTACCGATAGGAGGTATAATAACACTATCACCTATAGGAGGTATAATAACACTATCACCTACAGGAGGTATAATAACACTATCACCCATGGAGGTAAAATAAACTGTCACCTATAGGAGGTATAATAACACTATCACCAATAGGAGGTATAATAACACTATCACCTGTAGGAGGTATAATAACACTATCACCTATAAACTATGTATAATAACACTATCACCTGTAGGAGGTATAATAACACTATCACCTTTAGGCGGTATAATAACACTATCACCTACAGGAGGTATAATAACACTATCACCCATGGAGGTAAAATAAACCTGGAGGTATAATAACACTATCACCATAGGAGGTATAATAACACTATCACCTATAGACTATGTATAATAACACTATCACCTATAGGAGGAATAATATCTCTATCACACAAAGACTAGGTATAATAACACTTTCACCTATAGACAATGTATACTAACACTATCACCTGTACTAGGTATAATAACACTTTCACCCATAGACTATGTATAATAATACTATCACCTCTAGGAGGTATAAAACACTATCACATATAGGGGGTGTAATAACACTATCACCTATAGGAGGCATAATAACGCTTTCACCTATAGACTATGTATAATAACACTATCACCAATTGAGTAGGTATAATAATACTATCACCAATAAGATGTATAGAAACACTATCACCTATAGGAGGTATAATAACACCATCGCCTATTGGAGGCATAATAACACTATCACCTATACGAGGTAGAATAACTCTGTCACACATAGGAGGTATAATAACACGATCACCTATAGGAGGTATAATAACACAATCACCTATAGGAGGTATAATAACACTATCACCTAAAGGAGGTATAATAACACTATCACCTACAGACTAGCTGTAATAACACTTTCACCTATAGGAGGTATAATAACACTATCCCCTATTGGAGGTATAATAAACACTATCACCTATAGGGGGTATATTAATACCACTACCTATAGGAGGTATAATAACACTATCACCTATAGGAGGTAAAATAACACTATCACCCATCGACTAGGTGTCAAAATACTATCACCTAAAGGAGGGATAATTACACTATCACCTATAGGAAGTAAAATAACGCTATCACCTATAGGAGGTAAAATAACACTATCACCCATAGACTAGGTATAAAATACTACCAACCAAAGGAGAGATAATAACACTATCACCTATAGGAGGTATAATAACACTATCTCCCTTAGGCGGTATAATAACACTATCATCTATAGGCGGTATAATAACACCATCACCCATAGACTAGGTATAAAAATACTATCACCTAAAGGAGGGATAATAACACTATCACCTATAGGAGGTATATTAACACGTATCACCCATAGAGTAGGTATACAAGTAATATCACCTATAGGAGGTATAAAAACACTATCACATATAGGAGGTATAATATCACTATCCCCTATAGGAGGAATAATAACACAATGACCTAAAGGAGGTTTGATAACACTATCACCTATCGGAGGTATAATAACACTATCACCTAAAGGAGGTATAAAAACGCTATCACCTATAGGGGGTATATTAACACCACTACCTATTGGAGGTAAAATAACACTATTACCTATAGGGGGTATATTAACACCACTACCTATAGGAGGTATAATAACACTATCACCTATAGGAGGTATAATAACACCATTACCCATAGGGGTACAATAACAGTATAACCTATTGGAGGTAAAATAACACTATCACCCATAGACTAGGTGTAAAAATACTATCACCTAAAGGAGGGATAATTACACTATCACGTATAGGAGGTAAAATAACGCTATCACCTATTGGAGGTAAAATAACACTATCACCCATAGACTAGGTGTAAAAATACTATCACCTAAAGGAGGGATAATTACACTATCACCTATAGGAGGTAAAATAATGCTATCACCTATAGGAGGTAAAATAACACTATCACCCATAGACTAGGTATACAAATACTACCACCTAAAGGAGGGATAATAACACTATCACCCATTGAGTAGGTATACAAGTACTATCACCTATAGGAGGTATAAAACACTATCACAAATAGGAGGTATAATATCACTATCCCCTATAGGAGGAATAATAACACAATGACCTAAAGGAGGTTTAATAACACTATCACCTATCGGAGGTATAATAACACTATCACCTAAAGGAGGTATAATAACGCTATCACCTATAGGGGGTATATTAACACAACTACCTATAGGAGGTAAAATAACACTATCACCTATAGAGGGTATATTAACACCACTACCTATTGGAGGTAAAATAACACTATTACCTATAGGGGGTATATTAACACCACTACCGATAGGAGGTATAATAACACTATCACCTATAGGAGGTATAATAACACTATCACCTACAGGAGGTATAATAACACTATCACCCATGGAGGTAAAATAAACTGTCACCTATAGGAGGTATAATAACACTATCACCAATAGGAGGTATAATAACACTATCACCTGTAGGAGGTATAATAACACTATCACCTATAAACTATTTATAATAACACTATCACCTGTAGGAGGTATAATAACACTATCACCTTTAGGCGGTATAATAACACTATCACCTACAGGAGGTATAATAACACTATCACCCATGGAGGTAAAATAAACTGTCACCAATAGGAGGTATAATAACACTATCACCTATAGACTATGTATAATAACACTATCATCTATAGGAGGAATAATATCTCTATCACACAAAGACTAGGTATAATAACACTTTCACCTATAGACAATGTATACTAACACTATCACCTGTACTAGGTATAATAACACTTTCACCCATAGACTATGTATAATAATACTATCACCTCTAGGATGTATAAAACACTATCACATATAGGGGGTGTAATAACACTATCACCTATAGGAGGCATAATAACGCTTTCACCTATAGACTATGTATAATAACACTATCACCAATTGAGTAGGTATAATAATACTATCACCAATAAGATGTATAGAAACACTATCACCTATAGGAGGTATAATAACACCATCGCCTATTGGAGGCATAATAACACTATCACCTATACGAGGTAGAATAACTCTGTCACACATAGGAGGTATAATAACACGATCACCTATAGGAGGTATAATAACACAATCACCTATAGGAGGTATAATAACACAATCACCTATAGGAGGTATAATAACACTATCACCTAAAGGAGGTATAATAACACTATCACCTACAGACTATCTGTAATAACACTTTCACCTATAGGAGGTATAATAACACTATCACCTATTGGAGGTATAATAAAAAATATCACCTATAGGGGGTATATTAATACCACTACCTATAGGAGGTATAATAACACTATCACCTATAGGAGGTAAAATAACACTATCACCCATCGACTAGGTGTCAAAATACTATCACCTAAAGGAGGGATAATTACACTATCACCTATAGGAAGTAAAATAACGCTATCACCTATAGGAGGTAAAATAACACTATCACCCATAGACTAGGTATAAAATACTACCACCTAAAGGAGAGATAATAACACTATCACCTATAGGAGGTATAATAACACTATCTCCCTTAGGCGGTATAATAACACTATCATCTATAGGCGGTATAATAACACCATCACCCATAGACTAGGTATAAAAATACTATCACCTAAAGGAGGGATAATAACACTATCACCTATAGGAGGTATATTAACACGTATCACCCATAGAGTAGGTATACAAGTAATATCACCTATAGGAGGTATAAAAACACTATCACATATAGGAGGTATAATATCACTATCCCCTATAGGAGGAATAATAACACAATGACCTAAAGGAGGTTTGATAACACTATCACCTATAGGAGGTATAATAACACTATCACCTAAAGGAGGTATAAAAACGCTATCACCTATAGGGGGTATATTAACACCACTACCTATTGGAGGTAAAATAACACTATTACCTATAGGGGGTATATTAACACCACTACCTATAGGAGGTATAATAACACTATCACCTATAGGAGGTATAATAACAGTATCACCTATAAACTATGTATAATAACACTATCACCTGTAGGATGTATAATACCACTATCACCTTTAGGAGGTATAATAACACTATAACCTACAGGAGGTATAATAACACTATCACCCATGGAGGTAAAATAAACTTTCACCTATAGGAGGTATAATAACACTATCACCAATAGGAGGTATAATAACACTATCACCTCTACGAGGTATAAAACACTATCACATATAGGGGGTATAATAACACTATCACCTATAGGAGGTATAATAATGCTTTCACCTATAGACTATGTATAATAACACAATCACCCATTTACTTTTTATAATAACACTATCACCTGTAGGAGGTATAATAACACTATCACCTTTAGGAGGTATAATAACACTATCACCTACAGGAGGTATACTAACACTATCACCTATGGAGGTCAAATAAACTGTCACCTATAGGAGGTATAATAACACTATCACCAATAGTAGGTATAATAATACTATCACCTTTAGGAGACATAATAACACTATCACCTATAGACTTTTTATAATAACACTGTCACCTATAACAGATATAATATCACTATCACCAATAGACTATGTATAATAACACTATCACCTATAGGAGACATAATAACACTATCACCTATAGACTTTTTATAATAACACTGTCACCTATAACAGATATAATATCACTATCACCAATAGACTATGTATAATAACACTATCACCTATAACAGATATAATATCACTATCACCAATAGACTATGTATAATAACACTATCACCTATAGGAGACATAATAACACTATCACCTATAGACTTTTTATAATAACACTGTCACCTATAACAGATATAATATCACTATCACCAATAGACTATGTATAATAACACTATCACCTATAGGAGACATAATAACACTATCACCTATAGACTTTTTATAATAACACTGTCACCTATAACAGATATAATATCACTATCACCAATAGACTATGTATAATAACACTATCACCTATAGGAGATAAAATAACACTATCACCTATAGGAGTTAAAATAACACTATCACATATAGGAGGTAGAATAACACTATCAGCTATACGAGGCATAATAACACTATCACCTATAGACTATGTATAATAATACTATCACCTATAGACTATGTATAATAATACTATCACCTATTGGAGGTATAATAACACTATCACCTATAGGAGGTATAATAACACGATCACCTATAGGAGGTATAATAACACTGTGACCTTTATAGATATAGGCTATTTTTTTTGATTTCCTTGCAAATGAGTATTTTCCAGCGATGCATTAAATTTAAAACTTGTAGTGTATATTAGGTTCAAGAAGGCTTCTGAAGTTTGACATTTCAGACTTGATATTCCCTTACAAAATATGTATCAACCCCTATAAAAATGTCTATTAAATATAATCCACATAATAATTCACATTTCCTGTTGTTGCAGTATTATTTTCATGCTTTAACAAACTGGCTCAAATTAAGATCCTACCTCTGTAGGACAATATTAACACTCAATGACCTGCCTAGCTCAGCTACGTTGTCAGTATATCTAGTGACTGTTTCAGAATCTGTTGAGTTTATTTTCTGAAGTGGTTCTGCCTGAATTAGGGTTGAACGGCAGGAACCCCGTTACCGAGATTTACTGCCAAAAAACCACTCCATTTGCTCATGATAAATAACTGCAAGAAACTGGTAAATTATAATAAAATAGTATAATAAATTATTTATATGAACATGACATGAAATGGAACTGTTAATATAACTGTGATGTCTAAATCTGGCTTTATCTACTCTCTCTGGTCACTGCATGATCAACTCTCAGGGTGGGGACCGACAGTCCATCTCAGTATGTACAGTGAATTTGGAAAGTATTGACCCCTTGACATTTTCCACATTTTGTTACGTTACAGCCTTATTCTAAAATGTATCAAATTGTTTTTTTCACTCATCAATCTACACACAATACCCCATAATGACATCACAATACCTCATAATGACATCACAATACCCCATAATGACATCACAATACCCTGTAACATACTGTTGTCTCTACCTTCTTGCCTTTGTGCTTTTGTCTGTGCCCAATAATGTTTGTACCATGTTTTGTGCTACTACCATGTTGTGCTGCTGCCATGTTGTGTTGCTACCATGCTGTGTTGACATGTGTTGCTGCCATGCTATGTTGTTGTCTTAGGTCTCTCTTTATGTAGTGTTGTGGTGTCTCTCTTGTCGTGCTGTGTGTTTTGTCCTATATTTTATTTTTAATCCCAGCCCCCGTCCCCGCAGGAGGCTTTTTACCTCTTAGTAGGCCGTCATTGTAAATCAGAATTTGTTCCTAACTGACTTGTCTGGTTAAATAAAGGTTAAATAAAGGTTACATAAAATAAATTAAAATAAATTAAAACAATGGATAAGCAAAAACACAATTTATTTTAAAAAAATAAGGTTTTTAGAAATCTTTGGGGAGTTTCTCCCATTCTTCTCTGCAGATCCTCTGAAGCTCTGTCAGGTTGGATGGGGAGCAACGCTACACAGCTATTTTCAGGTCTCTCCAGAGATGTTTGATTGGGTTCAAGTGCTTGCTCTTGCTGGGCCACTCAAGGACATTCAGAGTCTTGTCCCGAAGCCACTTCATCAATTATCTCTCTATAAATACAGGTGTGCCAGGCTTGTAGCGTTATACCCAAGAACACTCGATGCTGTAATTGGTGCCAAAGGTGCTTCAAACAAAGTACTGAGTAAAAGGTCTGAATACTTATGTAAATGTAATATTTCTGTTTTTTATTTTTAATAAATTAGCAAGAATGACTAAAAACCTGTTTTTTCTTTATCATTATGGGGTATTGTGTGTAGATTGATGAGGGGAAAAAACAATTTAATTAATTTTAGAATAAGGCTGTAAAGTAAGAACATTTGTAAAAAGTCAAGGGGTATGAATACTTTCCGAAGGCACTGTATTGGATTGGATAAAGGCACAATCATTTGGGCTTGGGCTCATTAAATATCTTCAATGTACAGTAGGGCTCATAAAATGTATTTAATGTAGGGCTCATAAAATGTCTTTAATGTAGGGCTCATAAAATGTCTTTAATGTAGGGCTCATAAAATGTCTTTAATCAGGCTCAGGTTGCATCAGGCTTGATACTTGAATCATCAGGCTTGAATCAAATCCAGACATGAGCCTATTTATATGCTTTATAATGCTTTTGAATGAGACTTCCAGTTTTGGCGGGAAATACCCGGGTTACCTGGGGGAAAAGTGATTTATTCTCGGGATGGAACATTTGTAAAATAACGGGAAAGTATAGTCTGAATGTATTGTCATCTTTAAAAAACCTTGATTATCTGATATAGAAATGTATCATAAATTGCTACATTTAACGTAAATCCATTAAATATTGTCAAAAATCAAGTGTCTATGCTATATCAAGTGAGTACAGTAGGCTACAGTAGCTATTTTATCTATGGAGAAGCTTGCTTTCTTGTTGAGGCGTTTCCCTGATAGCAGGCAAGGGAAGGGAAAAAGACACTTGTATCTGCAAGGCCTATTTTGGCCAAGATATTAAAGAAATTTAATAGAAAAAGGTCCCTGGAAGGTTTCTTGATACAGACCGTGTCCCAAATGGTATTCCTTATTTAGTCCACTACTTTTGACCAGAGCCCTATGGGTAATGACACTGTTGTAGTGTCCCAAATGACACCCTATTCCCTGTGGTCCCTGGTCAAAAGTAGTGCACCCTAAAGGGAATAGGGTGCCATTTGGGACACTACAACAGTGTCATTCCAGGGGAGTCAACACTTTGGCCTAATACAGTATTACTACCTCAGGGCTCAGTCTATCTTTCCTTTCTGTGTGTCCTCTGATAAGCAATAACAACATGTACTACAGAACACCACCAAAGTGGCACACCACAACAGTATCCACAACCATTTTCTCCGTTAAAAATAACCATTTATAGCGCTCTGTTATTAAAGAATATATCTGTGCAAAACCTACTATTATTGGTCACTACTGTCGCAAATATTATGAAATAACAACCGCACAACATCAAGTGCTCAGTCCTCTCGTGACCAGAAGGATCGTAGAATTGGAATAACCAAAATATGCCATTTGATGGAGGTTACTCTAGATCACAATGTTATGCTTGACCAGTCATTCCATGTTAAGCATCTTATAAATATATTAACTAGGCCGTTGAGAGACTATTGTTACGTATTGTTGCTACCCAGTGGATACAGACTAGGGCTGCATCTCAAATGGCACCCTATTCCCTTTTGTAGTGCACTACTTTAGACCAGGGCCCTATAGAACACTGGTCGAAAGTAGTGAAATAAATGAGAAATAGGGTATCATTTGGGATATAACCTAGCCCCAGTTGTTTTGGAAGTATAATATTCCCCTTTAAAGATGCACTTAAACATATTTGTTGAAACAGACGTGACTAATTTGATAACATTTTTTTTGCATATTTCACCATTTATATTTACTGGAGCATTTCCTGTTAATTTTCTTCCTCCTCCCTTGGATTCCTTCTACTACAGCAGTGAATGTAATGTAAGAGCAGCAGATCCGGCCCTTATTTACGCTGTCTCTCTCTGGAGGAAATATCTATTTGACATTTGCCATCTTTCACAGAGACAGTTGCTTGTACAATTTTCCACCAGTCTAGTCTTGGCTTGGGAACTAATGGGAACATAGATTGCTGCCATGATCAAAGTATAATTCACAGCAAAGTCCCTGATATTGATAAGACGAGGGTCCACAGCGATGAAGCGGTTTCATTCCGTACGGTAAATTGCTTTAATCTCGGGGTATAATTTATCACTCAGCATCACGATCTAAGACAGGGTGAGGGGAGGCTCACAAGTGAAGTCAATCCCAAAAGGAAAGAAGCCAGGAAATCCAATCCTCTGTATAACTCTCTTCGCCCTTAAAACTGTTTAGCCAATATTTTTTAGAGTGGAAGTAGAATAGAGAGCAGATACTAAACAATATGTACATGCGATTGTTGTTATCTTATTTCTCCTTTCTTTTTTTATATTTAAAACATTGATATATATGTTGATTAAACACCTGTAAATGTCTAAATTCCTTTAAGACCAGGCATGTTATGTGGTTAAACTATGCGAACCCTTTATGCAGCCTTTAGGAAGATCAGTATACAGTAGCGGTCTACGTATGCCAATGGTTGTAAACTAAAATGCGCTTATGTCTTGACAACCGGAAGATGTGGTGAAATGATGTCTTAATAAATGGATTTAAATTAGGATTCAGCAAAAATAATATGTAGACAGAATCTTACGGTAGATGTTGCTACGGTAGATGTTGCTACTACTGTATCATAGCCTACTGGTACCTCTTACAGTTTTGTATCAGCACAGATTTCTACTTCTCTGACCTTTCACCGTATGTAGCCCTCGCTTTCATAACAAATAGTAGTAGAATTTCTGATCAGTCAGTCAGGACGAGGGAGGGGGGAAGGTGCACGGTGGTTTGAGATGTGATGTTGGTGCTGCAGAGAATGCATCATCCTCAAACTGCTATTGATGTGAATGTGAAGAACAGTGAGGCAGTGCGAGGCACACAGATCACTAAAGGAATGCAGAACAAAGCACTCACTGTAATTAGCAGACAGCCTTCCACTCCCTCCCAACCTGCTACTATGACATCACCCCCCCGGTTCTGATGGAACTGGGCAGGAGAGAAGAGAAACTGGCGGCCATTTTGATAGCGATCCATCTCTCTCTGTGTTGTAAAGGATGTTGCTGTTAGCTTAAAACTAACTGATCAAACAGAACAGACACTGGATGAATGAAGTAGCCAACCGGACATTAGCATGTAGCTAGCCTACACTTGTGTGGGTGACAAGCAGTGGTGTGTATTCATGGATGCCAAGGGAAGCCAGGCTTCCCCAAAAATGTTACAAAACAAAATAAAATACAAATGTATTTTCCATCTCTCTGTGTTTCATAATTTTCCTTCAATTGGCAAGAGGCTGAGTGTATCTCACCGGAGAAAGCATCCAAGCGAACAAAACTGCGCCCCTCTGTCTCTGTATGTGTAGGCCATCTAACTGATGCTGTCTGGTCCAAAAGAGTATGACATTGTTGCCACCCGTAGCATTGAATGTAAGGGAAGCCAGCGAGCATTTGGCCTCCCTTGATAAAAAAAAGTATAAAATAATAGCCAATCAGCATTGAGCTAAACTGAGTGAGCTCAACTGTAAATGGTCCTGGCGAACCAAAAAAAAAAAGTGTCAAGGGAAGCCAGTTTGGATTTGGCTTCACTCCAACCACATCACATGGAGATGAATACATCATTGACAGAAACAACTTGAATTGTTGCATCTTGTTGTGTTGTTGTCCTCCGATGGCTAGCTAACTAGCTATAATAGGCCCTTTCCTAAATTAACCATGGATGGAGATATGGATTTGGACTTTTTGAAAATTCTCCGTACTGGCCAATGATTATAACGCCGATTCATACATTGTGCCCCTGGCCTGAGAGGATGGAAGTTCAGTATGTAGCTAGCTAACGCTGCCTGTGAAAGGAAGTTAAGGTTGCGAGCAAGCATTTTAGCCAGGTAGCCAAGGACAACAACAATTAAAAGCGTGCACTGTACGACAGAGTCATAGAGCATTCCGTCAACATGAAAGAGGATGGTATTGGCTATTCGCTACAAGTAAGGTGAGTCAACATGTTTTTTCTACTTGCACAAACACACGTACACACACACACACACACACACACACACACACACACAGAGAGAGAGAGAAATCAGAACCATAGACAGCTACATCATATTTAGCTAACGTTGATCGGACTAAATCATTTTGCCTATATTTTAGATGTCACTGTATTGGACTAAGCATAGGTGATTAGATGATGTTGAAATCTTGAAGTTGAAATGGTGCTGGAATAGTGGAAGCAGCTCCTGTTTTCTTTGTGACTTGCGATAACCCTCCATGGTTCTAAATCATTTGTTGTTTAGTAGTCCAGAAAAGTCAGAAACATTCACTTGCTTGACCATGCTGTAGATCATGTAACTGTTTGTTACATACAATATGCTTTGTGGACTTATATGACTTGCCTAGTTAAATAAAGGTAACATTTAATTTTTTTCAAATATATATATCACGGTCGCAAGGCATATGAACTAACAGGTTATAGAGCAAACAACTAAATGATCACAACACATAGGTTGTAATATAGTTTTATTTTCTGGCTTCCAACAGTGATTTTACCCACGCACTGCTACTGGTGACAAGTAGGCCTAAACATCACATAAAAATGGGTGGATTATTTTGATTTTAATCATCTTCAAATACATGTACACTACATGTTTAAAATGTCCTGCATTGCATGAAAGTTATCCTGCAACAGGCTGATTAAGAGCCGTGTACCACACCTGTATACAACATCCACATCTGTATACAACATCCACATCTGTATACAACATCCACACCTGTATACAACATCCAGATCTGTATACAACACTTATTTTTATTTCACCTTTATTTAACCAGGTAGGCTAGTTGAGAACAAGTTCTCATTTACAACTGCGACCTGGCCAAGATAAAGCATAGCAATTCGACACTTACAACAACACAGAGTTACACATGGAATGAACAAAACATACAGTCAATAATACAGTAGAACAAAAGAAAACAAAAAGTCTATAGACAGTGAGTGCAAATGAGGTGAGATAAGGGAGTTAAGTCAATAAATAGACCATGGTGGCGAAGTAATTACAATATAGCAATTAAACACTGGAATGGTAGATGTGCAGAAGATGAATGTGCAAGTAGAGATACTGGGGTGCAAAGGAGCAAGATAAATAAATAAATACAGTATGGGGATGAGGTAGGTAGATAGATGGGCTGTATACAGATGGGCTATGTACAGGTGCAGTGATTTGTGAGCTGCTCTGACAGCTGGTGCTTAAAGCTAGTGAGGGAGATATGAGTCTCCAGCTTCAGAGATTTTTGCAGTTTGTTCCAGTCATTGGCAGCAGAGAACTGGAAGGAAAGACCACCAAAGGAGGAATTGGCTTTGGGGGTGACCAGTGAGATATACCTGCTGAGATTCTCTGGTACTTTTGTGTACTTTTTAGCCAGTAGTTCTGAAAGTAACACTTTCGAGCCAAAACTGGTCTCCTAATACGAAAGGTCGCTGGTTTGAATTGCAGAGCCTGCAAGGTGGAAAAATCTGCCGTTCTGCCCTTGAGCAAAGCATTTAACCCCGAACAGCAACAAATTCTCCCCTCTGCACTGATGACATGGACATCGATTAAGGCAGCCCCCCGCACCTCTGATTCAGAGGGGTTGGGTTAAATGCGGAAGACACATTTCGGTTGAATGCATTCAGCTGTGCAACTGACCAGGTTTTCCCTTTCCCTCTCTCTCTCTATGCTGTGCCCACTGAGCCGTTGTGCCCGCCCTGCAACCTCATTGGATAACACTGGGGCAGGCTTCTTGCTAGCTGTCACTCAAATGCGTGGAGCTGAAGCTCATTGGCTAAACTCAAATTGCTAGGAGGCTGACCCACGTAAGGGAAATGGAGGGAAAATGGAGCAGCACAGCTTCAAGAAAACAGTCACTTTCAAACTAGGATTTCCTGGCTAACTGAGATAAGACAGTAGTTCTGCTCAAAGATTAACTAAGGTAAAACAGTAGTTCTGCTCAAAGATTATCTGAGGTCAAACAGTAGTTCTGCTCAAAGATTATCTGAGGTAAGACAGTAGTTCTGCTCAAAGGTAATCTGAGGTCAAACAGTAGTTCTGCTCAAAGATTAACTGAGGTAAGACAGTAGTTCTGCTCAAAGATTACCTGAGGTAAAACAGTAGTTCTGCTCAAAGATTAACTGAGGTAAGACAGTAGTTCTGCTCAAAGATTAACTGAGGTAAAACAGTAGTTCTGCTCAAAGATTAACTGAGGTAAGACAGTAGTTCTGCTCAAAGATTGTGTGTGTATGAACAACACATTGACACATCCAGCCCAAAGAGGGAGGTTAAAAAATACTTTCTTCTTTCTCCAAAGTACCGGAGTATGTCTTTAATATTATTTTGTTTAAATAACTCACACCAATTTAGTTTAAATAACTCAAGGCACGCAAATACAAACTGACAAATGAGTACCGTACAGATACAAGTACACATACAGTATATGTGGAGACATTTTGGTGACCTTCTAAGGTGGATCCCCCACAAGAATACAGACCTATAGGCAACATATAGATTCCACTATTTACGCATAAATATTATAGCTATGTTAGAGTCATATTAGTATTTTATGTATGGCTTATTAATTTCCCTATAACGCAAAGGATTGTAGGAAAATCATTAACTAGATTAATATATATTGCCTTGCTACATGGCCTAGAACCAAGATAACATAATTCACAAAGGAATTGCAAAACCGTGTTAAATTAATCTCATTACATTGTTTTGCAAGGGGAAATTAGTATTTATCCGGGACAAATATTTACATACAGCATGCAAATAAAATTCCCTACAAAAGCACTGTTTGCTTGATGACTCATCAAGTAGCTGCGTGATTTTCAGAGTAAAAACATGCACAACGCAGCTTTTCTCTGGTTGAGATAGACTTCCTGCTTGCTACATCTGTTAGTTCTGCCGCAGGGGAATCCAGATGGGCTGAGGCGGCCTTAGAACAATATAGACAGAGGAGGAAAGAGGAAAATAACCATTCAAAGCTGCCATCATAACGTCTCTTACATGCCCAATATCCCATAAGGACGAGCCTCGGGTTTCCTATTTCTATACGTATGTGACATAACACACATCCAGAGTGTAACCAAATACTATACTATATATGTCACATTCCTCCAACTCAAATGAGAATGTTTTACACAAACTGTTATGTAGCAGTATGTATCAACTACAGTACATGTGTGAAACACAGGTATCTAGCTACAGCTAAACTGTATCTACTCCTTACAGTTTAGAGGTAGATTGGAAAGTGTGGACGAGACAGTTACTGATTCAGCAAGCGTTCCCGGCCAGCTAGCCAGGAGCCCCTCTCCGCTCCTCTTCTCCCTCTGGGCTGTTCAGATCTGTTTGATAGCATTTAGCAGGACAAGCACATGTCAACTGCAGCTGACCTCACCAATTATCACCCTGACAGAGAGCTAATGACAGAATTCCTATTCACTGGTACTGCTATAGGGAACCTGATAACGTCTGGACAGACATTATTCACACTGCGGCCATTGTTCATTGACTAATGTTGACATTTTCTAACGGGTAAGAAGTGAAGTGCTCAGTTTAAACCCATACAAAACCCTTTCTTAAAGTGTGACCTGTAGATTGAAAACCGCTGAGAGGATTCCTGTTCACCATTACTACTATGGGCATCCTTACGGCTGCAGGATTCCTGTTCACCATTACTACTATGGGCAGCCTTATGGCTGCAGGATTCCTGTTCACCATTACTACTATGGGCATCCTTATGGCTGCAGGATTCCTGTTCACCATTACTACTATGGGCATCCTTATGGCTGCAGGATTCCTGTTCACTGGTACAGAAATGGGGATCCTGACGACGGCTGTATTGCATTTCACTGGTACTGCTTTGGGTGTCCTTATGGCTTCAGGATTCCTACACAGGGGAAGGATAGTTTATTAAGTTCATTATTGCATAGTGATTCAAACTGATGTTGGTAGCCATGTCAATGAGTTCAGTCCTCTCTAAAGTGCAAGGTGAGGCAAATTCAGTTTATTACCGTGCAGGGGTTCAACTAGTTGGTCAGTGGACGTCTGTTAAAACACTGACAAACAGAGCAATATGCACCGTAACCAACTGAAAGTTAAGGTTTGGATTGGGCTTCAACAAAACCCCAAAGTAACATTTCTCAAACTATTCAGTAACCTCCACTGTGTGTTAGCTCTGTAATACTGTACATGCAACTCAGTATTACCATTATGTAATAAAGTATTTACCCAGTTATACTGTACATGCAACTCAGTATTACCAGTATGCAATAAAGTATTTAACCAGTTATACTGTACATGCAACTCAGTATTACCAGTATGCAATAAAGTATTTAACCAGTTATACTGTACATGCAACTCAGTATTACCAGTATGTAATAAAGTATTTAACCAGTTATACTGTACATGCAACTCAGTATTACCATTATGTAATAAAGTATTTACCCAGTTATACTGTACATGCAACTCAGTATTACCAGTATGCAATAAAGTATTTAACCAGTTATACTGTACATGCAACTCAGTATTACCAGTATGCAATAAAGTATTTAACCAGTTATACTGTACATGCAACTCAGTATTACCAGTATGTAATAAAGTATTTAACCAGTTATACTGTACATGCAACTCAGTATTACCATTATGTAATAAAGTATTTACCCAGTTATACTGTACATGCAACTCAGTATTACCGTTATGTAATAAAGTATTTAACCAGTTATACTGTACATGCAACTCAGTATTACCAGTATGTAATAAAGTATTTAACCAGTTATACTGTACATGCAACTCAGTATTACCATTATGTAATAAAGTATTTAACCAGTTATACTGTACATGCAACTCAGTATTACCATTATGTAATAAAGTATTTAACCAGTTATACTGTACATGCAACTCAGTATTACCATTATGTAATAAAGTATTTAACCAGTTATACTGTACATGCAACTCAGTATTACCATTATGTAATAAAGTATTTAACCAGTTATACTGTACATGCAACTCAGTATTACCATTATGTAATAAAGTATTTAACCAGTTATACTCGTAGCCACACCTCATTTCCATTCAAGGGTGAAATCCAATGGAGTTTAATGGACAGGTTGTTGTTTCTCAGAATAGACAGAAGCCATGGCACTACAAATACCTTGTTATTCCTTAAGTCAGTAGGGCTACATACCTTGTTATTCCTTATGTCAGTAGGGCTACATACCTTGTTATTCCTTATGTCAGCAGGGTTCATCAGGACTACATACCTTGTTATTCCTTATGTCAGCAGGGCTAAATACCTTGTTATTCCTTATGTCAGTAGGGCTACATACAGTTGAAGTCGGAAGTTTACATACAGCTTAGCCAAATACATTTAAACTAAATTTTTCACAATTTCTGACATTTAATACTAGTAAAAAATCCCTGTCTTACGTCCGTTAGGATCACCACTTTATTTTAAGAAAGTGAAACGTCAGAATAATAGTAGAGAGAATTATTTATTTCAGCTTTTATTTCTTTCATCACATTCCCTGTGGGTCATACGTTTACATACACTCAATTAGTATTTGGTAGCATTGCCTTTAAATTGTTTAACTTGGGTCAAATATTTTAGGTAGCCTTCCACAAGCTTCCCACAATAAGTGGATGAACGTGCTACCTTCATGCGTTTGGAAATTTCTCCCAAGGATGAACCAGACTTGTGGAGGTCTACAATTGTTTTTCTGAGGTCTTGGCTGATTTCTTTTGATTTTCCCATGATGTCAAACAAAGAGGCACTGAGTTTGAAGGTAGGCCTTGACATACATCCACAGGTACACCTCCAATTGACTCAAATTAAGTCAATTGGCCTATCAGACGCTTCTAAAGCCATGACATAATTTTCTGGAATTTTCCAAGCTGATTAAAGGCACAGTCAACTTAGTGTATGTAAACGTCTGACCCACTGGAATTGTGATACAAAGTGAATTATAAGTGAAATAATCTGTCTGTAAACAATTGTTGGAAAGATAACTTGTGTCATGCACAAAGTAGATGTCCTAACCGACTTGCCAAAACTATAGTTTGTTAACAGGAAATTTGTGGAGTGGTTGAACAATGAGTTTTAATGACTCCAACCCAAGTGTATGTAAACTTCCAACTTCAATTGTACCTTGTTATTCCTTATATCAGTAGGGCTACATACCTTGTTATTCCTTATGTCAGTAGTTCTACATACCTTGTTACTCCTTATTTCAGTAGGGCTACATACCGTGTTATTCCTTATGTCAGTAGGGCTGCATACCTTGCTATTCCTTATATCAGTAGGGCTACATACCTTGTTATTCCTTATATCAGTAGGGCTACATACCTTGTTATTCCTTATGTCAGTAGGGCTACATACCTTGTTATTCCTTATTTCAGTAGGGCTACAAACCGTGTTATTCCTTATGTAAGTAGGGCTACATACCTTGTAATTCCTTATTTCAGTAGGGCTACATATCTTGTTAGTCCTTATGTCAGCAGCGCTACATACCTTGTTATTCCTTATGTCAGTAGGGCTACATACCTTGTTATTCCTTATGTCAGTAGGGCTACATACCGTGTTATTCCTTATGTCCCCTCCAATGAATCCCCTCCAATGTGACCTGTAATCAGTGACTGAGAATCCCCTCCAATGTGACCTATAATCAGTGACTGAGAATCCCCTCCAATGTGACCTATAATCAGTGACTGAGAATCCCCTCCAATGTGACCTATAATCAGTGACTGAGAATCCCCTCCAATGTGACCTATAATCAGTGACTGAGAATCCCCTCCAATGTGACCTATAATCAGTGACTGAGAATCCCCTCCAATGTGACCTATAATCAGTGACTGAGAATCCCCTCCAATGTGACCTATAATCAGTGACTGAGAATCCCCTCCAATGTGACCTATAATCAGTGACTGAGAATCCCCTCCAATGTGACCTATAATCAGTGACTGAGAATCCCCTCCAATGTGACCTATAATCAGTGACTGAGAATCCCCTCCAATGTGACCTATAATCAGTGACTGAGAATCCCCTCCAATGTGACCTATAATCAGTGACTGAGAATCCCCTCCAATGTGACCTATAATCAGTGACTGAGAATCCCCTCCAATGTGACCTGTAATCAGTCACTGAGAATCCCCTCCACTGATCCCAACCCATGAACAGAAACAGATAATGCTACAGTATGTTAGAAGTGTTTTTCCTAAATTGTACAGTCACGGCCAAAAGTTTGAGAATTTCCACAAAGTTTGCTGCTTCAGTGTCTTTAGATATTTTTGTCAGATGTTACTATGGAATACTGAAGTATAATTACAAGCATTTCATAAGTGTCAAAGGCTTTTATTGACAAGTTGATGCATCGAGTCAATATTTGCAGTGTTGACCCTTCTTTTTCAAGACCTCTGCAATCCGCCCTGGCATGCTGTCAACTAACTTCTGGGCCACATCCTGACTGATGGCAGCCCATTCTTGCATAATCAATGCTTGGAGTTTGTCAGAATTTGTGGGGTTTTGTTTGTCCACCCGCCTCTTGAGGATTGACCACAAGTTCTCAATGGGATTAAGGTCTGGGGAGTTTCCTGGCCATGGACCCAAAATATAGATGTTTTGTTCCCCGAGCCACTTAGTTATCACTTTTGAAAAATGGCAAGGTGCTCCATCATGCTGGAAAAGGCATTGTTCGTCACCAAACTGTTCCTGGATGGTTGGGAGAAGTTGGTCTCGGAGGATGTGTTGGTACCATTCTTTATTCATGGCTGTGTTCTTAGACAAAATTGTGAGTGAGTCCACTCCCTTGGCTGAGAAGCAACCCCACACATGAATGGTGTCAGGATGCTTTACTGTTGGCATGACACAGGACTGATGGTAGCGCTCACCCTGTCTTCTTCGGACAAGCTTTTTTCCGGATGCCCCAAACAATCGGAAAGGGGATTCATCAGAGAAAATGACTTTACCCCAGTCCTCAGCAGTCCAATCCCTGTACCTTTTGCAGAATATCAGTCTGTCCCTGATGTTTTTCCTGGAGAGAAGTGGCTTCTTTGCAGCCCTTCTTGACACCAGGCCATTTTCCAAAAGTCTTCACCTCACTGTGCATGCAGATGCACTCACACCTGCCTGCTGCCATTCCTGAGCAAGCTCTGTACTGGTGGTGCCCCGATTCCGCAGCTGAATCAACTTTAGGAGACGGCCCTGGCGCTTGCTGGACTTTCTTGGGCACCCTGAAGCCTTCTTCACAACATTTGACCCGCTCTCCTTGAAGTTCTTGATGATCCAATAAATGGTTGATTTAGGTGCAATCTTACTGGCAGCAATATCCTTGCCTGTGAAGCCCTTTTTGTGCAAAGAAATGATGACGGCACGTGTTTCCTTGCAGGTAACCATGGCAGACAGAGGAAGAACAATGATTCCAAGCACCACCCTCCTTTTGAAGCTTCCAGTCTGTTATTCGAACTCAATCAGCATGACAGAGTGATCTCCAGCCTTGTCCTCGTCAACACTCACACCTGTGTTAACAAGAGAATCACTGACATGATGTCAGCTGGTCCTTTTGTGACAGGGCTGAAATGCAGTGGAAATGTTTTTGGGGGATTCAGTTCATTTGCATGACAAAGGGGGACTTTGCAATTAATTGCAATTCATCTGATCACTCTTCATAACATTCTGGAGTATTTGCAAATTGCCATCATACAAACTGAGGCAGCAGACTTTGTGAAAATTAATATTTGTGTCATTCTCAAAACTTTTGGTCACGACTGTACAAGTGAGCTACTAGTGAGCCTTGCGAGGAAGTCTATAACATTCTAAACCCCATGAGGGTTTTATGTTGAATTTGATAAAATGACACGAATGACCCTCTCTGACTCCTAGACCACATATAACTCATCATAAATATATTTTTCTCTCAGTGTGCTGTAGATCATAATATAGCCTGGCTACACAAGGTGATGAATTTAGAGGTGTTTTTTTTATCATAGCGCTTCTGACAGGGCACAACCCTAATCCGGTAAACAGAAGAAAAAAAAACATGCAGCACGATATGACAACATGAAGGATAACTTTGACATTTCCTAGATATCGGTGAAAGCGCAAAAGCGACCCCCCTCCCATGCACAATTACAAAACACCAATCAAACATCAAGATGTGCTGTTGTGATACCTCTAAACTTTCAACTTCCACTATAATCCCCAGAATGCATTTTAAATGTTTCACCTAAGGGAAATGTAGTAGTATCCTTATCTGACCAATAAAACAAGCAGTTGTATCTCATGTATTATTCATGATACAGTCTCTGTGCTGTAGTTCACAGCAGAGGGCATCTCCTGGCTTAGGGCAGAGTGGTATTAGTTCAGCACAGGGGAATAACGAGTCAGGTCTCACTCTGTAGTTGGGTGGAGAGGATCTGAAGACTTTCAGTGTAATTATAAATCTCAGCCATATGGTGTGGTAACCTAACTCTAGTTTGTTTGTCTGGATGTCTCTTCATATTCTGGAATATATCTTGTCTATAGTGACCAAACACACACACACACACACACACACACACACACACACACACACACACACACACACACACACCCACACACACACACACACTGTGTTAACTTTATATGCATACCCCATGAGCCCATGTATTTTGATCGTTGATCATTACTTCCTGATAGATATCTATAACTCAACACACACAGACTCTCTCTCTCTCCTTCCTAGTAGACCTCTCAATAACTGAATACACGCAGACTCTCTCTCTCTCCTTCCTGGTAGACCTCTCAATAACTGAAAACACGCAGACTCTCTCTCTCTCCTTCCTGGTAGACCTCTCAATAACTGAAAACACACAGACTCTCTCTCTCTCCTTCCTGGTAGACCTCTCAATAACTGAAAACACACAGACTCTCTCTCTCTCCTTCCTGGTAGACCTCTCAATAACTGAAAACACAGAGACTCTCTCTCTCTTCTTCCATGAGCATACAATTATGTCCAGTGACAAGTAAATTTTTCTCCCGCTGAATAAATTAAGTCATTGATTTTAATCTTGGAGCCGTATGGAGGTTTTGATTAATGAAATGAAAGGATCTTTTCCCAAAACACTACAGAGAATATGTTGGCTGTTTATTCTCCTTCTACCACTGTGATAATCTTCTGACACTTACAGTACAATGTACAACCGATCTGAGAAACGGACAATGGGAAATATTCGGGGTCCCCATTGCTGAAAACAGGTAACCTTGACCTTGGGGTCATTGATGATATTGATAGTTCATTCACAATAATACATTTTAATATATGGTCATATATTTCAATGCAGTAGGAGCTCAATATGTATTTGAAGCACTTTGACACATTTTACCTGTAGTAAAGATTATACTTCTACAATAGAAAGTAATGGACTCAGGTTAAAATGCATTTGACATTGTGATCGTTGATGTCTTACCAAAAGCAGAGCTAATGCCTATAATAATATGTCCCCGTGGACAATGGCTGTTGATGCAAGGACACAGAGAGCTCTCCTCTATGGCTGTAGAAACCGGGCTGCAGCTCTACAGTTTATCAGTCTGGTTAAATTAGGGAGATTGCTAAATGTGGTCCCTTTGTGCGAATGTAAAGAAATGTGGCTTTTAATGTGATTGCCAGAGGTAGCTGTGCCATAACTCAAGGTTAAGGGAATCGTGTGTTATATGAGGGGATTTACAATGTGATGATGCCAAGCGTGCTTCAATGAAAAGTGGAGGAAGTGCTTTGTGATCCACCTCTAACATGTAACACCGGAGACGTCCATTTTCATCAGAACCCCCCCCCCCCCCAATAAAATGTGGCGAACAAGGATATGTTTGTGTTATTGCTATATAGCCTTTGTAAAAAGATTCATATTAGTACTAACTAATCACAACATTTCCTGACACCCAAGTCTCTGCATCCCAAATAACACCCTATTCCCTGACACCCTATCCCCTGACACTCTTATCCCTGACACTCTACTCCCTGACACTCTTATCCCTGACACTCTACTCCCTGACACTCTATTCCCTGACACCCTATTCCCTGACACCCTATTCCTTGACACCCTATTCCCTGACACCCTATGGCCTGACACCCTACCCCTTGACACCCTATCCCCTGACACCCTATTCCCTGACACCCTACCCCCTGACACCCTATTCCCTGACACTCTATTCCCAGACACCTTATCCCCTGACACCATACTCCCTGACACTCCATCCCCTGACACCCTATTCCCTGACACCCTACTCCCTGACACCCTATTCCCTGACACCCTATACCCTTACACCCTATTCCCTGACACCCTATTCCCTGACACCCTACTCCCTGACAACCTATCCCCTGACACCCTATTCCCTGACACCCTATGCCCTGACACCCTATTCCCTATATAGTGCTCTACTCCTGACCAGGGCCCATAGGAGTCCAAAGGGCTCTGGTCAAACGTAGTGCACTATAAAGTTAAAAGGGTGCCATTTGGGACAAAGCCCTATTGAGGGAAGAACCTGAGGATCAACAAGAGATCAATAGGAGGAGGAAGACTGAATGGTAAATATCTGGATCTATATAATGTATGATATGTTCTATTCTATAGGGTGGTAAATATCTGGATGTATATAATGTATGATGTATGATATGTTCTATTCTATAGGGTGGTAAATATCTGGATGTATATAATGTATGATGTATGAAATATTTAAGAAATAAGGCAGAAGGGGTGTGGTATATGACCTATATACCACAGCTAAGGGCTGTTCTTTACCATGACGCAACGCGGAGTGCCTGGATACAGCCCTTAGCCGTGGTATATTGGCCATATATCACAAACCCCCGAGGTGCCTTATTGCTATTATAAACTGTTTACCAACGGAATTAGAGCAGTAAAAATAAGTGTTTGTCATACCCGTGCTATACGGACTGATATACCATGGTAGTCAGCCAATCAGCAGTCAGGGCTCAAACCACCCAGTTTATAATCTATTCTATAGGGTGGTAAAGGAAGGTGTTCTTAATGTTTTGTACACACATATAAAAAAAAATATTTCATTTCATTTTTTTTTTCCTCATGAATAACACTAACAGATTAAATGAATTTTGGCCAAGGGATCCATGAAATATGTATAGAGGATGTAATACAATACAATGTAATGGGTTGTTCCACAATGTGGCCTTTCATATTTTAGTGCACCAATATTGAATTTTAAAAGCCTGTTATATTAAATAAGGTGCCCTTTAATATAGGCCACATGGACAATTCAATAAATAAGATTTTTTTATGTGAATAACGGCTTGCTAAAATGCCAAAACTCTGCATTTTGACATGTCCCTCCGTCAACCCTGTGTTACCTCTAGGAAAATTTTAACCCACTTAATCCCCCCAAAAATTCTCCAAGTTTCACCGTCACTGTAAAGATCTAGTTATTTAGTTGCTTTGACAAAGTAATTTCTAAAAGATGATTATTTATTTAATGTAATTAGTGATTAATATATGTCAGTCCTTCATTTTATGGGTCAACCCTGTTACGTGAACTGAACTCTTGTTTTAATAGGGTGAAACTATTTCTTTTTTAAATATATATATATATATTTTTTTAAGAAACATTGAACATCTAATAGTCAATTCATAGAGTAAAAGCATGTGAGCTGGTCCTAGTCTTTTTGGCCACTTCCTGGTGTTTTGTGGTGGAAAACTGAGTGGGCTGAGCATAACAAGTCAACCCTGTTTACCCATAGACAGACAGGCTAGAAATGTTTTAACAATTTAATATTTTTTTGTAAAGCTTGCATTCAATTGCCGCTCCATGTTGCACACAACAAGCTTCAGTTCCCCCTATCATAATTGGATTTGTGGTTGATTAAAGAAAATATTGTCAACCCTGTTACTATATTTTGCACTTAATAGGCACTTAATATAGTGTTTATTTTATTTAACCTCTTGAGATGGGAATACATGTTTTTTTATGAAGTTGAAAATGTGCTCTTTATGACAGAATGTTAATATGTGGTGAAATATTGGTGGAATTGCAAGCTAGCTAGCTAAATTGCCATAAATGTTTAATGCTTTTCGACCTGTCCCCAAATTAATATAGTTGGTTCAGAGTTTGTGTTGATATTTTAACCTGCGTGTCGTGATCGCATTTGGTGTGGGGAGACAAAATCAATTTGCGCATGATAGCGCACGGTGGCGCACAATGGCGCACCCGCGCGTCCAGTCTGGGAAGGGTGTTACATGCTGACCAGACCGCACGCGCGTTACCGCGCGCAAGTTGATTTTGTTCACCCACACCAAAAACGATCAGGACACGCAGGTTGAAATATCAAAACAAACTCTAAACCAATTAATTTGGGGACAGGTCAAAAAGCATTAAACATTTATGGCAATTTAGCTAGCTAGTTTTCTGTTGCTAGCTAATTTGTCCTATTTAGCTAGCTTGCTGTTGCTAGCTAATTTGTCCTGGTATATAAATATTGGGTTGTTATTTTACCTGAGGTCTCCGACAATTAATCCACAGAGAAAACTGTAAACCCAATTCGTTTCTCGTCATCTCTCCTCCTTCCTCCAGCTTTCTTTTTCTTCTTTGGACTTCATATGGCGGTTTGCAGCCAACTTTACAGCTTTACTAGAACCGACCAGAGTATAGAACCGACGGAGTGTGGACCCAAGTTCATCTTTCAATCACCCACGCTCCTATAAACCAATGAGGAGATGGGAGAGGCTGGACTTGCAGCGCGTTTAGCATCACAAATGGAACCTATTTCCATTTTAGCGCCTTGGCAACGCAGATGCTCGCTGACGCCCGTGAGCAGTGTGGGTGCAGTGATTGAATAACATGTATGTGTACATTTATTTTTGCAAGGCTCGCGCACGCGACGTGTCCGGTCTGGTCAGCATGTTACAGGGATATTGGTATGCACAGTACTGCACCAATTATCTTTTCAACTCAATACTTCTTGTGTTCTCCAAAAATGTATTTTTTTTTTACATAAATGGACTGTAATTTAATCTTTTCTCTCTGTCTCATGGCAAAATGTGTAGTATTGTAGGATATTAACTTTAAAGCTGCAACAACAAAAAATCTTTCTGCCCCATGACAAAATCTGTAAAATTACATGAAATTAGCTTGAAAACTGCTACATATTCTCTCTGATGCCAAGAGGCAGGCCTTTAAAATGTTCCTTCCCAGGGCCAGAGACTTGGTTCGTCCAGCCATGCACTGTTGAAGTCATAGTAAAACTCCTTGTATGCAATTGTATCTCACTCAAGGTGTGTTCTGATTATGAGGGGGTCCCTGGTGAATTTTCTATCACAGCCTCAAAACGTTTGAGAACCCCTGGCCTAAGGGCATGATTTAAGGGGCCTTATGGCCAACTGTTGTTTATCATTCAGAGCAAGAGCTAATTATATTTCAGCTCAGACATTTTCTTAATTTATTTATTTTCTTAGATAACTTCTTGGGTAATGGTCATTAGTGCAATCAAAAAGGATGAAACACATTCATTACGTAATGTCATATTTAGGAGCCCAAATTAGAAATGTTGGATTTTGGAAAACTCACAGCACAGCATTTATTTAATTTATATCATCCAGGTGGTCGACTGAAGAGTATTAAATTATACAAGTCCTCGACTCACTTTAGCTATGAGCTAGAGTCTCTATTTGAGATAAACGATGCAAACACGTATCTGTTTCCTCAATAGGACGAGGCGGATTCCTGTTGAATACTGTGGATGAGAACGAACAAAAGCACCATATATATCCATCCGTATTCTAATCGTGCGTATTCCATTCTTTCTATACCGTCCGTGTGCCACGTGATATTTAGTGACTGCGTTCCCAAAAGAGAGCTGCATTAGAAACCGAATCACGTTTCAATGGACAATGTGGACAGCGGTGCCGATGAAATACCGCTACTGCAGAGACAGAGGGAGAGAGCCTCTCTTTAAATGTCTGCATGGAGGGAAAACAATATCGATTATACAAGAAAAGATCAAACAGAAAATGCAAGTGGAGGCAACGAAGCATGATATTGAACAAGATACTTTATTTCTGTATGCTTTTTTTGCCGCCCTTGCAACGCTCACTTGTCAATCAAAAAGTAACCCACAAGAACATTGAAATAAAAATGAAAATACTTCATGCCGGCTGACAAATTACCATCAAAAATTAAAATTAAAAAAATGACATAATAATTGTATAGTCTGTCACAAGCATTTCGCTACACTCGCAATAATATCCGCTAACAATGCGTATGTGGCCAATAAAATGCGATTTGATTTTGAACATTTTAACACGTCAACCAGTGTAGACCCGGGGTGTGCAAACAGTCAACGGCACTAAAAAGTTTATAGAAATATGATAAGTTAACATTTGACAAATCATGGACTATTCTGTAGTTCCATACCAATGCGCGGGACATTAAAACTCTCCAGATGACAGCGCCTCTCTCCAATCAGAGCCGTGGCCTAACTATTTTCAGCAACATGTAGACCAATAACAACGGCATGTGGGCGTGGGTTCAAAGGAGAGGTGCTTTTTTTGAGTTTAGTAAATGACTGCAGCAAGAAATACAGTGGTGGTCTGACGTGAGAGCGCTGGGCAATGAGAGGCAATGGAAGAAGAGGCTAGTCACATCCCGATTTCACTCATTTTAACATTATTGCGAGGAATCTAAATGCAAGAAGACGAAAACGAGTTGTGAGTCCCGAACTTGACCGGACAATGGAAGTAGCTCTCTGCAGCAGTTCCAACTCACCCATTGGAGTCAACTACCGAGACACAGAGAGTACCCGCAGAAAAACATCAGTCAGCACCTCAGGGGTAACTACAACTACGTGTGGCTTGAAAGCAACACCTCTGTTTTTGGGATGCATATAAGAGAAAGCGTAAAGAAAAAAAACACTGACTACGTATGTATATATTTCGTGTAACAACTGTGGAATTCCGCTACTGTTCTAGACGTAAAGGGTATACAACCACGTAGTTAAACATCTCCTGAGATTGAGACATTCATTGAGACGCAGAGCACATACATTCTCACATTTATCACTGAAGGAGGCAATGTTCAAATTCACAAATTCCCCTTGTAACAAAACCCTAATTGCCGCTTAGGATCGCAAAGAATAAACGTCGGAAAAATCTGTGATATCGTAGCCTAACGTGCTGTACCCTGAAAGCAACAATAACCTGGGCTGAGTGAAATCCCGCAAAACCGGGTCTGCTGCTGTCCGTGGTCCTGAAAAAGAATACTCATTATTTTATTTATCCGAATCAGTAACGGCGGTCTAAGGAACACGGTTTCATGGCCTGGGCGGTTATGAAAATCTTGTGGTTTTCTTGTGACTCTGGAATCTGAAGAAAAAAAAGCAACAGAAGAATTGCTTACCTTGGAGGTCCGAAATCATTCAAGGAATTGGAATTCTACTCCTATTGGTGCTCCTGGAGCTGTAGGTAGCCCGAATGAGACCGGCAAAAATGTATCGAATAAACGCTCTCGGGATCTATTTGTGGGAAACAATAGTATTTTTCAGGTAAGGAACATTATTCATTGACTTTATATTCTTAATGTGTTAAATACCATTTTATTGATATCTTGTGGGCTTTAGGGTGGTCAGAATGTATCCTATCATAGCTTAGCATGCATGGACAAAAGTCTGAATAGAAATAAATCAACTCAGCCAATTGATTAGGTTTAATCACACGATTATCAAAGTTGGGTTGGCTTTATTATATATTTATGTAGTCCTAATCATTCCTCTATTGTCAGCGAGTTGCATTAAGTCACACACTACATTAGACAGCGGGTGCTAACAGCGAACACTAGCGGTCATCAAACGCTAAACGTTGTAAACTCTGATGAGGCATATGTTATCAACAGGCAAGTCATAGTAAAGGATCTGAGTACACTCTCACACACATATCCGGGAAGTTTTGTTGTTGTTGGTGTGTAGGCCTATCCATCACCTACTCACTGAGAAGAGAAATGTCTTGTGTCTGTCTTCATTTCTCTCATGGGGCCAGCCCACTATATGTCAAAGTCTTAGGCTAATAGTCTTCAACTATTGTCAATGAAATGGACAAATCATGTTTTTTAGAACTTGTATATTTAACAGAACATAAACTGTAAATATGCTGGATGATGACTGTTTTGTTTTCTCCCAGTAACCACACAGTATATCCGTCCTGACCAGTTGGAATATTCTAGTTTTGACATGATTGTCTTTGTATGAATGTAACGACTACTATCAAGCTCGTGATCCTCATACATGAAGTGTATTATTCTCTGTAAATGTGAACAAGGATATCTCCAATGTTCTTATTGGAGGGGAGGCAGGTATTCTGTTCAGAGAACAGCTTCTCTCCCATTGGCCCAAACATGGCTCTTTGTCTGTGAATGGTGTTGTGCATTGCATGCCTAATCAACATTACGTTCTACATTATAGAATCAAATGAATCATCAGAGTTCTTTTTTAGACTACTTTACATTCTATATTCTATTCTGTAGTCCATTGGAATCCAGGTACATTCCTTGCAGACAGACAGTGTTTATTTAGCATTCTGGCCAGCGTGTTTAGCTAATGAAGTAGAATCAGGATTTTGCAGCCTCAGCTCTCACTGCTGAACTCTGCAGTTCTGCTTAATTGATATATCTTTCCCAGTCTCAACCTAGACCTCCAGACCTCATTTCAAATGCAGACTTATTACCTATTACTTATTACCTATTACTTATTACCTATTACTTATTACCAAGCATTGATTACTTTGTCAATGTCAAAACAGCCTGATGAATGCACATTATATACATCACTGTATATACAAACATATTCATTAATATAAATTGTACATTTCTTTCTGAATTTCTATTAATGTTAGGGTTAGTTTGTGGGAAAGTTTGTGGTCATACGCACATCCTTAAAAACATAGGTGCTGGGCTAATACAGAATACTAGTATAGAACAAGAAGGCCCGCACACTGTTAAAGCTCCCAATTCACTGCTTTATTGACAACGTTTAGATTCGAAACGGATCTTCGTCAGGTCGTCAGGGTTAGTTTGTGGCCCATGTGAAAAGTTGCACGCTCATTTAATGAACGACTATCAGATAAAGTATGCATTTGACACAGCAAGTGAAAACATGTAATTACCTAATCAAAGTCTATGTCAGTCTATGTTAATTAGCAAAACATCTGGGAATACTAGAGCTTGTTCAATCAAAATGTCCTATCCTTTTGCCACCAACCATGTAAACAGTGGGAGGAAATTTAGCATTTCAATCATTCAAAACGCATTCTATTGCACAGTATATTACACAGGAAATACACTGCATAGCGCACACTAAACAGGATATGCACTGTATAGCCCTTATTAAACAGGATATACACTGTATAGCCCTTATTAAGCAGGATATACACTGTATAGCCCTTATTAAACAGGATATACACTGTATAGCCCTTATTAAACAGGATATACACTGTATAGCGCACACTAAACAGGATATACACTGTATAGCCCTTATTAAACAGGATATACACTGTATAGCCCTTATTAAACAGGATATACACTGTATAGCCCTTATTAAACAGGATATACACTGTATAGCCCTTATTAAACAGGATATACACTGTATAGCCCTTATTAAACAGGATATACACTGTATAGCGCACACTAAACAGGATATACACTGTATAGCCCTTATTAAACAGGATATACACGGTATAGCCCTTATTAAACAGGATATACACTGTATAGCCCTTATTAAACAGGATATACACCGTATAGCCCTTATTAAACAGGATATACACCGTATAGCCCTTATTAAACAGGATATACACTGTATAGCCCTTATTAAACAGGATATACACTGTATAGCCCTTATTAAACAGGATATACACTGTATAGCCCTTATTAAACAGGATATACACCGTATAGCCCTTATTAAACAGGATATAGGTTGCTTTCTGCAACGTAGCACACCAATGTGTGGAAGTGAACATGTGGCCCTAATCCACTAACAAGAATCCCAGACCATCACTGGAGAATATGTACGCAGCAAATGTGTCCACACATAGTCTCTCGAGAATAAATATTCACTGATTTAAATTAAATTAAAGGCCTAACACTAAAATTAGTACCTCACATTTGTGCAGAAAAATGCTAGTCTCAACAGTATAGAATGTTGTTGTATGGTGTTTTTAATTTTTTTTAATATTATCTTGTATTTTATGCCATCTTTGACACCATGACACGTATGTTTGGGACTTATTACTCTCAGTTGAATAGTTAAATCAACCAAATTCATGCACAGTTTTCCATAGCAAAATTGGAATATGGAATAATCTATTTAGGAAAAAATGTGTTGAATTGACTCCTATGGATTTTTCTATTTCATACAATGCTTTCTAAATTGAACTGGAAAATCTAAAGCTAATTTATAATTGACTTGCTGATTATTTCATGTATTCCCCCCAGTATCACCTGGCCTATAGGCTCATGAATAGGGTTGCAAATGGTGGGTATATTGCTGGAAACTTTCAAAGTTTACCAGTAAACGACCAGAATTTTGGTATCATTCAAGGATTTTATGTAATCTAGCACAAGACATATTGTGGCCCTTTTTGGGTACTTCAGATTATCACAGGTGTCTGTAATTATCTCTGGCCCTCTGTGTGGCCTTATTACATGTAAAATATATGGAAAAATAAAATAAAGAAAGAGAGTGACAAAGCTGTAAAACATTATCCTAAATATAAACCACCAATTTAGTAAATACCATATCCTTTATATTTTTTTAACACCATTTTATTTATGTTACTATGTCGCTGTATATTTGTTGTCAATGTTTTGGCATCAAACTCATGGCAGTTGTGAAAAATGTCAATAGTAGGAAGAGTTGCAGAGTTAATTGAAAATAATGCTTTTGTTGATTAGACACTTTTTCCATTAATTAGGCTATCTTCTCTTGAACTATGTGGTCCATCCACTAGAAACGCATTGACAGTATGGACACAGATATATAAAATGAGGAATATATATTAATATATTTTTCAAAGCTATTCAAGTATAAATTACCAAAGATTTTCTGTTAATTACCAAAATTACTAAAGATTCCTGTAACTTCCAGTAGCTTTGCAACCCTACTCATGAAACATAACCTTGAGTTGGCCTTGAACAGCAGAAAGCAGTGACACTGCTTGCATGCACAGACACCACAGCACCAGTTGTATTCAATCACCAATATAGAATTAGTCCTTTAAATCCTAATTTCATCCCAGATTTGAACCCCATGTCTTCATTAAATCGTATTTACACACACCATGCTGTTCAGCAAGCCATGTCATGTTCATTGTGATAGTGATGGTGATGGCTGTCACTTGTTTTCAGGTCAGATAGGCTGTACTACATGTATTGTCAGAACAGATGGGTGGGAAAGCTGGATATATTTAGTTATAAATGTATAAACCTCTAATAAAAAACTATTCACTAGCTCAGTGGAGTTCACGATCCCTTACAATCACACATTTTAGCCAGGTTTATTTCCAAAGCTTGATGTATGATAATACATTATTGATCAACATAGACAAAGACAGATAGCACTATAAATAACATAGCTTTTTTTTATCAATGGCCTCACCTCTCTTTCTACTCAGTCACGGAGAAAGAAATGGAGGAATTCGTAGCTCTGAATTCACCAACTATGTTCTATTGTCCACACAATAATACCAGTTCCAATGCATGTCCAATATGTTGTTATATACAGCATGCTGTACTGTACTGCATGCTAACATTGTACGGAGCATTAATTCATGTCATGTTTCACTTCTTGATCTTTAAAAAAAAAAGTTCAGCTCAACACAATAACACTCCTAAAGACAAATGCATGACCTTATGCTGCACACGTTCGTCATTCGTTTTGTGTAATGTTTTATTTATTTATGTTTATGATGATTCTTGGTTTATTAACAGACATTACGTTAACAGTTTGAAAAGGAGAACAGAACGGCCCTCCTCCTATCTGTGCCAGGGACTGGGTGGGGATGAAGGCTTTGGTAGGACTGATTTCTCAGAAAAGCCAGGATGAGATCAATTAGGATTGTGGTCTTCAGAGGCTTTATTAAGAACATAATGAGGTACACTTAGCGCTAATGATTGGTGCTCCACATTAAAGTATGCAGAGCTCAGAGACTGTTTGCATATTATTCTCTCTGGTGCTGGGTGTCAGCTGTTTTTTACTGCTGCCTCAGCACCGGCCACGCAGACCAAGTCTCTCCACAGTTGGCCGTGGCCTGGCCAAGCAAGCATTGATCAGAAATAATTATAAAAGTAAATCTAAACTTTGATCATGCAAAACTCAGGAACAAGTCACTCGGGACGGGAGAAGCCCAGACGGAGGGAAGGAATTCATAGATGATCTTGTTGATACCCCCATGGGTGTAGAATCCTGATTCCTGTAGGTTTTGAGTGGGATTGACTTCTAGGCCTATTGATGATGTGATTTAGTGTTTTAGGGGTCTATCCTACATTCATAGATTATTTTTCAAACCTAAGGGCCCCGATGATGTAAGGAGAAAGAGTGTGTTGGTCCCAGATTTTCTTGGTGCTAATTCCTGTGCTTTTGTGTAGGCTTAACCTCCATAGATGTTGTGATTTAGTGTGGTAGCGATGCTACACATTCCTCATCGATTATTTTCCCTCTATTATACCAAACCCCACAATAATGTAAGGAGAAAGAGTGTGCCGGTACCCTAATTTCACACTGTCAAACAGATTCCTGCGTGGCCCACTGCATGGGCCCATGCTAGCTGTCTAAGGCAATCATCTCTGTAGAGGACACTGTCTAATCTCTCTATGACTAATCTGATTGTGTCATCAGTTCGAGGGTGTTTGTTCAATACTAAATTTAAACGCTTTTTAACATAGCGTTAGATTATGGTATTATCTGTATTGTGTGTGTCCTAACAATAGTTTATTTGCAGCGCTTGATCCCTAGTACTAACCTCATGGTCACAGCCGACTATTGCATTTTAGGTGATTATGATAGGATTCCACCGTGTTGTGTGGTAATTAACTGGTATTAGAATAATCCTTGATACACTGCGTTTTCTGCTGAAAGAAAATTCCATGCAAAACATTCTAGAATTCAAAGTTCAAGAATTCTAAAAGTTCTAGAATTCTAATAGTATTCGAAGAATTCTAGAATTCTAGGCTATAGATTCTAGACTTGTCTGTCTTGGTATGGATTGATATTGATGGTTAGTATAGAAGTGTAACTCTTAGGAACATTCCATCAATGAACCATAATGCCAGCATCAATGGAAGAGACAGAGTGATTTGTCAGACTTGACAGAAACTGTTTGGTCTGTAGATAGGTTCAGGGTATCAGAGTTCTAGGGCCACCAGGGCTTCAGGGTATCAGTTAACCCACCAGGGCTTCAGGGTATCAGTTAACCCACCAGGGCTTCAGGGTATCAGTTAACCCACCAGGGCTGCTTTTGGCCATCACAATCGTCACCTAATGTTGAAAATTACACCTGAAACACTGATAGTGTTGACAGTTATCAACACTGTCCAGTCAATCAGTGTGAATATAAAATAAACTTATTTGGCAGTGATTAGGACAACATACCGTATGTGCCTTTCCAATGGCACATTTCCAAAAAACAACACAGCAGCAAAACCGCAAACAAAAGCGTAAATGATAGCGAGGAACCATTGAAAGTCTAGGAATGCATCCAAAATGGTAATGTATTAGCTCCTATATAGTGCTCTTATATAGTGGACTACTGGTCAAAAGCAGTAGTATAACATTGTAGTATACTATATAGCCTTCAAGTGCCATTTCAATGAGTGAGTTCTATGAAGCCTGATGCATAGAGAGTAGAGAGAGTAGTGCTTGGCTGACCCTAGCAGCAGCCTCTGGGGTAGTTGGTGCCTGTCCATGTGACAGTAAAGCAGCAGCACAGCCTGGCCAGTGACCTGGCAGTTAGGGTGGCCCACGCACACACAGACTGGTAGCAGTATGGACAGACAGCAACTTTCCTCATTTACAGTACTTCAGTGTTCTGTGCCCGTCCTTGTGTGATGTGTATTCTGTTTAGTCTACTGATGGCGGCAGTTGGTTAATATGTTAGTCTACTGATGGGGGCAGTTGGTTAATATGTTAGTCTACTGATGGGGCAGTTGGTGAATATGTTAGTCTACTGATGGGGCAGTTGGTTAATATGTTAGTCTACTGATGGGGGAAGTTGGTTAATATGTTAGTCTACTGATGGGGGCAGTTGGTTAATATGTTAATCTACTGATGGGGGCAGTTGGTTAATATGTTACTCTACTGATGGGGGCAGTTGGTTTATATGTTAGTCTACTGATGGGGGCAGTTGGTTAATATGTTAGTCTACTGATGGGGGCAGTTGGTTAATATGTTAGTCTACTGATGGGGCAGTTGGTTAATATGTTAGTCTACTGATGGGGGCAGTTGGTTAATATGTTAGTCTACTGATGGGGCAGTTGGTTAATTTGTTAGTCTACTGATGGGGCAGTTGGTGAATATGTTAGTCTACTGATGGGGGCAGTTGGTTAATATGTTAGTCTATTGATGGGGGCAGTTGGTTAATATGTTAGTCTACTGATGGGGCAGTTGGTTCATATGTTAGTCTACTGATGGGGGCAGTTTGTTAATATGCTAGTCTACTGATGGGGCAGTTGGTTAATATGTTAGTCTACTGATGGGGCAGTTGGTTAATATGTTAGTCTACTGATGGGGGCAGTTGGTTAATATCTTAGTCTACTGATGGGGCAGTTGGTTAATATGTTAGTCTACTGATGGGGGCAGTTGGTTAATATGTTAGTCTACTGATGGGGCAGTTGGTTAATATGTTAGTCTACTGATGGGGCAGTTGGTTAATATGTTAGTCTACTGATGGGGGCAGTTGGTTAATATGTTAGTCTACTGATGGGGCAGTTGGTTAATATGTTAGTCTACTGATGCGGGCAGTTGGTTAATATGTTAGTCTACTGATGGGGGCAGTTGGTTAATATGTTAGTCTACTGATGGGGCAGTTGGTTAATATGTTAGTCTACTGATGGGGGCAGTTGGTTTATATGTTAGTCTACTGATGGGGGCAGTTGGTTAATATGTTAATCTACTGATGGGGGAGTTGGTTAATATGTTAGTCTATTGATGGCGGCAGTTGGTTAATATGTTAGTCTACTGATGGGGGCAGTTAGTTAATATGTTAGTCGACTGATGGGGCAGTTGGTTAATATGTTAGTCTACTGATGGGGCAGTTGGTTAATATGTTAGTCTACTGATGGCGGCAGTTGGTTAATATGTTAGTCTACTGATGGGGTATTTGGTTAATATGTTAGTCTACTGATGGGGGCAGTTGGTTTATATGTTAGTCTACTGATGGGGGCAGTTGGTTAATATGTTAGTCTACTGATGGGGGCAGTTGGTTAATATGTTAGTCTACTGATGGGGGCAGTTGGTTTATATGTTAGTCTACTGATGGGGGCAGTTGGTTAATATGTTAATCTACTGATGGGGCAGTTGGTTAATATGTTAGTCTATTGATGGCGGCAGTTGGTTAATATGTTAGTCTACTGATGGGGGCAGTTGGTTAATATGTTAGTCTACTGATGGCGGCAGTTGGTTAATATGTTAGTCTACTGATGGGGCAGTTGGTTAATATGTTAGTCTACTGATGGGGGCAGTTGGTTTATATGTTAGTCTACTGATGGGGGCAGTTGGTTAATATGTTAGTCTACTGATGGGGGCAGTTGGTTAATATGTTAGTCTACTGATGGGGGCAGTTGGTTTATATGTTAGTCTACTGATGGGGGCAGTTGGTTAATATGTTAATCTACTGATGGGACAGTTGGTTAATATGTTAGTCTATTGATGGCGGCAGTTGGTTAATATGTTAGTCTACTGATGGGGGCAGTTGGTTAATATGTTAGTCTACTGATGGCGGCAGTTGGTTAATATGTTAGTCTACTGATGGGGCAGTTGGTTAATATGTTAGTCTACTGATGGGGCAGTTGGTTAATATGTTAGTCTACTGATGGTGGCAGTTGGTTAATATGTTAGTCTACTGATGGCAGCAGTTGGTTAATATGTTAGTCTACTGATGGGGCAGTTGGTTAATATGTTAGTCTACTGATGGGGCAGTTGGTTAATATGTTAGTCTACTGATGGGGGCAGTTGGTTAATATGTTAGTCTACTGATGGGGGCAGTTGGTTAATATGTTAGTCTACTGATGGGGGCAGTTGGTTAATATGTTAGTCTACTGATGGGGCAGTTTGTAAATATGTTAGTCTACTGATGGGGCAGTTGGTTAATATGTTAGTCTACTGATGGGGGAAGTTGGTTAATATGTTAGTCTACTGATGGGGGCAGTTGGTTAATATGTTAATCTACTGATGGGGGCAGTTGGTTAATATGTTACTCTACTGATGGGGGCAGTTGGTTAATATGTTAGTCTACTGATGGGGGCAGTTGGTTAATATGTTAGTCTACTGATGGGGCAGTTGGTTAATATGTTAGTCTACTGATGGGGCAGTTGGTGAATATGTTAGTCTACTGATGGGTGCAGTTGGTTAATATGTTAGTCAATTGATGGGGGCAGTTGGTTAATATGTTAGTCTACTGATGGGGCAGTTGGTTCATATGTTAGTCTACTGATGGGGGCAGTTTGTTAATATACTAGTCTACTGATGGGGCAGTTGGTTAATATGTTAGTCTACTGATGGGGCAGTTGGTTAATATGTTAGTCTACTGATGGGGGCAGTTGGTTAATATCTTAGTCTACTGATGGGGCAGTTGGTTATTTTGTTAGTCTACTGATGGGGGCAGTTGGTTAATATGTTAGTCTACTGATGGGGGCAGTTGGTTAATATGTTAGTCTACTGATGGGGGCAGTTGGTTAATATGTTAGTCTACTGATGGGGTAAGTTGGTTAATATGTTAGTCTACTGATGGGGCAGTAGGTTAATATGTTAGTCTACTGATGGGGCAGTTGGTTAATATGTTAGTCTACTGATGGGGCAGTTGGTTAATATGTTAGTCTACTGATGGGGGCAGTTGGTTAATATGTTAGTCTACTGATGGGGCAGTTGGTTAATATGTTAGTCTACTGATGCGGGCAGTTGGTTAATATGTTAGTCTACTGATGGGGGCAGTTGGTTAATATGTTAGTCTACTGATGGGGCAGTTGGTTAATATGTTAGTCTACTGATGGGGGCAGTTGGTTTATATGTTAGTCTACTGATGGGGGCAGTTGGTTAATATGTTAATCTACTGATGGGGGAGTTGGTTAATATGTTAGTCTATTGATGGCGGCAGTTGGTTAATATGTTAGTCTACTGATGGGGGCAGTTAGTTTATATGTTAGTCGACTGATGGGGCAGTTGGTTAATATGTTAGTCTACTGATGGGGCAGTTGGTTAATATGTTAGTCTACTGATGGCGGCAGTTGGTTAATATGTTAATCTACTGATGGGGCAGTTGGTTAATATGTTAGTCTATTGATGGCGGCAGTTGGTTAATATGTTAGTCTACTGATGGGGGCAGTTGGTTAATATGTTAGTCTACTGATGGCGTCAGTTGGTTAATATGTTAGTCTACTGATGGGGCAGTTGGTTAATATGTTAGTCTACTGATGGGGGCAGTTGGTTAATATGTTAGTCTACTGATGGCGGCAGTTGGTTAATATGTTAGTCTACTGATGGCGGCAGTTGGTTAATATGTTAGTCTACTGATGGGGCAGTTGGTTAACATGTTAGTCTACTGATGGGGGCAGTTGGTTAATATGTTAGTCTATTGATGCGGGCAGTTGGTTAATATGTTAGTCTACTGATGCGGGCAGTTGGTTAATATGTTAGTCTACTGATGGGGGCAGTTGGTTAATATGTTAGTCTACTGATGGGGCAGTTGGTTAATATGTTAGTCTACTGATGGGGGCAGTTGGTTTATATGTTAGTCTACTGATGGGGGCAGTTGGTTAATATGTTAATCTACTGATGGGGGAGTTGGTTAATATGTTAGTCTATTGATGGCGGCAGTTGGTTAATATGTTAGTCTACTGATGGGGGCAGTTAGTTTATATGTTAGTCGACTGATGGGGCAGTTGGTTAATATGTTAGTCTACTGATGGGGCAGTTGGTTAATATGTTAGTCTACTGATGGCGGCAGTTGGTTAATATGTTAATCTACTGATGGGGCAGTTGGTTAATATGTTAGTCTATTGATGGCGGCAGTTGGTTAATATGTTAGTCTACTGATGGGGGCAGTTGGTTAATATGTTAGTCTACTGATGGCGTCAGTTGGTTAATATGTTAGTCTACTGATGGGGCAGTTGGTTAATATGTTAGTCTACTGATGGGGGCAGTTGGTTAATATGTTAGTCTACTGATGACGGCAGTTGGTTAATATGTTAGTCTACTGATGGCGGCAGTTGGTTAATATGTTAGTCTACTGATGGGGCAGTTGGTTAACATGTTAGTCTACTGATGGGGGCAGTTGGTTAATATGTTAGTCTATTGATGCGGGCAGTTGGTTAATATGTTAGTCTACTGATGGGGGCAGTTGGTTAATATGTTAGTCTACTGATGGGGCAGTTGGTTAATATGTTAGTCTACTGATGGGGGAAGTTGGTTTATATGTTAGTCTACTGATGGGGGCAGTTGGTTAATATGTTAATCTACTGATGGGGCAGTTGGTTAATATGTTAGTCTACTGATGGGGCATTTGGTTAATATGTTAGTCTACTGATGGGGGCAGTTGGTTTATATGTTAGTCTACTGATGGGGGCAGTTGGTTAATATGTTAGTCTACTGATGGGGGCAGTTGGTTAATATGTTAGTCTACTGATGGGGGCAGTTGGTTTATATGTTAGTCTACTGATGGGGGCAGTTGGTTAATATGTTAGTCTACTGATGGGGGCAGTTGGTTAATATGTTAGTCTACTGATGGGGGCAGTTGGTTAATATGTTAGTCTACTGATGGGGGCAGTTGGTTAATATGTTAATCTACTGATGGGACAGTTGGTTAATATGTTAGTCTATTGATGGCGGCAGTTGGTTAATATGTTAGTCTACTGATGGGGGCAGTTGGTTAATATGTTAGTCTACTGATGGCGGCAGTTGGTTAATATGTTAGTCTACTGATGGGGCAGTTGGTTAATATGTTAGTCTACTGATGGGGCAGTTGGTTAATATGTTAGTCTACTGATGGTGGCAGTTGGTTAATATGTTAGTCTACTGATGGCAGCAGTTGGTTAATATGTTAGTCTACTGATGGGGCAGTTGGTTAATATGTTAGTCTACTGATGGGGCAGTTGGTTAATATGTTAGTCTACTGATGGGGGCAGTTGGTTAATATGTTAGTCTACTGATGGGGGCAGTTGGTTAATATGTTAGTCTACTGATGGGGGCAGTTGGTTAATATGTTAGTCTACTGATGGGGCAGTTTGTAAATATGTTAGTCTACTGATGGGGCAGTTGGTTAATATGTTAGTCTACTGATGGGGGAAGTTGGTTAATATGTTAGTCTACTGATGGGGGCAGTTGGTTAATATGTTAATCTACTGATGGGGGCAGTTGGTTAATATGTTACTCTACTGATGGGGGCAGTTGGTTAATATGTTAGTCTACTGATGGGGGCAGTTGGTTAATATGTTAGTCTACTGATGGGGCAGTTGGTTAATATGTTAGTCTACTGATGGGGCAGTTGGTGAATATGTTAGTCTACTGATGGGTGCAGTTGGTTAATATGTTAGTCAATTGATGGGGGCAGTTGGTTAATATGTTAGTCTACTGATGGGGCAGTTGGTTCATATGTTAGTCTGCTGATGGGGGCAGTTTGTTAATATACTAGTCTACTGATGGGGCAGTTGGTTAATATGTTAGTCTACTGATGGGGCAGTTGGTTAATATGTTAGTCTACTGATGGGGGCAGTTGGTTAATATCTTAGTCTACTGATGGGGCAGTTGGTTATTTTGTTAGTCTACTGATGGGGGCAGTTGGTTAATATGTTAGTCTACTGATGGGGCAGTTGGTTAATATGTTAGTCTACTGATGGGGCAGTTGGTTAATATGTTAGTCTACTGATGGGGGCAGTTGGTTAATATGTTAGTCTACTGATGGGGCAGTTGGTTAATATGTTAGTCTACTGATGCGGGCAGTTGGTTAATATGTTAGTCTACTGATGGGGGCAGTTGGTTAATATGTTAGTCTACTGATGGGGCAGTTGGTTAATATGTTAGTCTACTGATGGGGGCAGTTGGTTTATATGTTAGTCTACTGATGGGGGCAGTTGGTTAATATGTTAATCTACTGATGGGGGAGTTGGTTAATATGTTAGTCTATTGATGGCGGCAGTTGGTTAATATGTTAGTCTACTGATGGGGGCAGTTAGTTTATATGTTAGTCGACTGATGGGGCAGTTGGTTAATATGTTAGTCTACTGATGGGGCAGTTGGTTAATATGTTAGTCTACTGATGGCGGCAGTTGGTTAATATGTTAATCTACTGATGGGGCAGTTGGTTAATATGTTAGTCTATTGATGGCGGCAGTTGGTTAATATGTTAGTCTACTGATGGGGGCAGTTGGTTAATATGTTAGTCTACTGATGGCGTCAGTTGGTTAATATGTTAGTCTACTGATGGGGCAGTTGGTTAATATGTTAGTCTACTGATGGGGGCAGTTGGTTAATATGTTAGTCTACTGATGGCGGCAGTTGGTTAATATGTTAGTCTACTGATGGCGGCAGTTGGTTAATATGTTAGTCTACTGATGGGGCAGTTGGTTAACATGTTAGTCTACTGATGGGGGCAGTTGGTTAATATGTTAGTCTATTGATGCGGGCAGTTGGTTAATATGTTAGTCTACTGATGCGGGCAGTTGGTTAATATGTTAGTCTACTGATGGGGGCAGTTGGTTAATATGTTAGTCTACTGATGGGGCAGTTGGTTAATATGTTAGTCTACTGATGGGGGCAGTTGGTTTATATGTTAGTCTACTGATGGGGGCAGTTGGTTAATATGTTAATCTACTGATGGGGGAGTTGGTTAATATGTTAGTCTATTGATGGCGGCAGTTGGTTAATATGTTAGTCTACTGATGGGGGCAGTTAGTTTATATGTTAGTCGACTGATGGGGCAGTTGGTTAATATGTTAGTCTACTGATGGGGCAGTTGGTTAATATGTTAGTCTACTGATGGCGGCAGTTGGTTAATATGTTAATCTACTGATGGGGCAGTTGGTTAATATGTTAGTCTATTGATGGCGGCAGTTGGTTAATATGTTAGTCTACTGATGGGGGCAGTTGGTTAATATGTTAGTCTACTGATGGCGTCAGTTGGTTAATATGTTAGTCTACTGATGGGGCAGTTGGTTAATATGTTAGTCTACTGATGGGGGCAGTTGGTTAATATGTTAGTCTACTGATGACGGCAGTTGGTTAATATGTTAGTCTACTGATGGCGGCAGTTGGTTAATATGTTAGTCTACTGATGGGGCAGTTGGTTAACATGTTAGTCTACTGATGGGGGCAGTTGGTTAATATGTTAGTCTATTGATGCGGGCAGTTGGTTAATATGTTAGTCTACTGATGGGGGCAGTTGGTTAATATGTTAGTCTACTGATGGGGCAGTTGGTTAATATGTTAGTCTACTGATGGGGGAAGTTGGTTTATATGTTAGTCTACTGATGGGGGCAGTTGGTTAATATGTTAATCTACTGATGGGGCAGTTGGTTAATATGTTAGTCTACTGATGGGGCATTTGGTTAATATGTTAGTCTACTGATGGGGGCAGTTGGTTTATATGTTAGTCTACTGATGGGGGCAGTTGGTTAATATGTTAGTCTACTGATGGGGGCAGTTGGTTAATATGTTAGTCTACTGATGGGGGCAGTTGGTTTATATGTTAGTCTACTGATGGGGGCAGTTGGTTAATATGTTAATCTACTGATTGGACAGTTGGTTAATATGTTAGTCTATTGATGGCGGCAGTTGGTTAATATGTTAGTCTACTGATGGGGGCAGTTGGTTAATATGTTAGTCTACTGATGGCGGCAGTTGGTTAATATGTTAGTCTACTGATGGGGCAGTTGGTTAATATGTTAGTCTACTGATGGGGCAGTTGGTTAATATGTTAGTCTACTGATGGCGGCAGTTGGTTAATATGTTAGTCTACTGATGGCAGCAGTTGGTTAATATGTTAGTCTACTGATGGGGCAGTTGGTTAATATGTTAGTCTACTGATGGGGCAGTTGGTTAATATGTTAGTCTACTGATGGGGGCAGTTGGTTAATATGTTAGTCTACTGATGGGGGCAGTTGGTTAATATGTTAGTCTACTGATGGGGAATATGTTAGTCTACTGATGGGGGCAGTTGGTTAATATGTTAGTCTACTGATGGCGGCAGTTGGTTAATATGTTAGTCTACTGATGGGGCAGTTGGTTAATATGTTAGTCTACTGATGGGGCAGTTGGTTAATATGTTAGTCTACTGATGGCGGCAGTTGGTTAATATGTTAGTCTACTGATGGCAGCAGTTGGTTAATATGTTAGTCTACTGATGGGGCAGTTGGTTAATATGTTAGTCTACTGATGGGGCAGTTGGTTAATATGTTAGTCTACTGATGGGGGCAGTTGGTTAATATGTTAGTCTACTGATGGGGGCAGTTGGTTAATATGTTAGTCTACTGATGGGGAAGTTGGTTAATATGTTAGTCTACTGATGGGGGCAGTTGGTTAATATGTTAGTCTACTGATGGGGCAGTTGGTTAATATGTTAGTCTACTGATGGGGGCAGTTGGTTAATATGTTAGTCTACTGATGGGGGCAGTTGGTTAATATGTTAGTCTACTGATGGGGCAGTTGGTTAATATGTTAGTCTACTGATGGGGGAGTTGGTTAATATGTTAATGTACTGATGGGGCAGTTGGTTAATATGTTAGTCTACTGATGGGGAAGTTGGTTAATATGTTAGTCTACTGATGGGGGCAGTTGGTTAATATGTTAGTCTACTGATGGGGCAGTTGGTTAATATGTTAGTCTACTGATGGGGGCAGTTGGTTAATATGTTAGTCTACTGATGGGGGCAGTTGGTTAATATGTTAGTCTACTGATGGGGCAGTTGGTTAATATGTTAGTCTACTGATGGGGCAGTTGGTTAATATGTTAGTCTACTGATGGGGCAGTTGGTTAATATGTTAGTGTACTGATGGGGCAGTTGGTTAATATGTTAGTCTACTGATGGGGGTAGTTGGTTAATATGTTAGTCTACTGATGGGGGTAGTTGGTTAATATGTTAGTCTACTGATGGGGGAGTTGGTTAATATGTTAGTCTACTGATGGGTCAGTTGGTTAATATGTTAGTCTACTGATGGGGCAGTTGGTTAATATGTTTTTCTATTGATGGCTGCAGTTGGTTAATATGTTAGTCTACTGATGGGGGCAGTTAGTTAATATGTTAATCTACTGATGGGGGCAGTTGGTTAATATGTTAGTCTACTGATGGGGCAGTTGGTTAATATGTTAGTCTACTGATGGGGCAGTTGGTTAATATGTTAGTCTACTGATGGGGCAGTTGGTTTATATATTAATCTACTGATGGGGGCAGTTGGTTAATATATTAATCTACTGATGGGGGCAGTTGGTTAATATGTTAGTCTACTGATGGGGACAGTTGGTTAATATGTTCGTCTACTGATGGGGGCAGTAGGTTAATATGTTAGTCTACTGATGGGGGCAGTTGGTTTATATGTTAGTCTACTGATGGGGGCAGTTGGTTAATATGTTAATCTACTGATGGGACAGTTGGTTAATATGTTAGTCTATTGATGGCGGCAGTTGGTTAATATGTTAGTCTACTGATGGGGGCAGTTGGTTAATATGTTAATCTACTGATTGGACAGTTGGTTAATATGTTAGTCTATTGATGGCGGCAGTTGGTTAATATGTTAGTCTACTGATGGGGCAGTTGGTTAATATGTTAGTCTACTGATGGCGGCAGTTGGTTAATATGTTAGTCTACTGATGGGGCAGTTGGTTAATATGTTAGTCTACTGATGGGGCAGTTGGTTAATATGTTAGTCTACTGATGGCGGCAGTTGGTTAATATGTTAGTCTACTGATGGGGGCAGTTGGTTAATATGTTAGTCTACTGATGGGGCAGTTGGTTAATATGTTAGTCTACTGATGGGGCAGTTGGTTAATATGTTAGTCTACTGATGGGGGCAGTTGGTTAATATGTTAGTCTACTGATGGGGGCAGTTGGTTAATATGTTAGTCTACTGATGGGGGCAGTTGGTTAATATGTTAGTCTACTGATGGGGCAGTTTGTAAATATGTTAGTCTACTGATGGGGGCAGTTGGTTAATATGTTAGTCTACTGATGGGGCAGTTGGTTAATATGTTAGTCTACTGATGGGTAAGTTGGTTAATATGTTAGTCTACTGATGGGGGCAGTTGGTTAATATGTTAGTCTACTGATGGGGCAGTTGGTTAATATGTTAGTCTACTGATGGGGGCAGTTGGTTAATATGTTAGTCTACTGATGGGGGCAGTTGGTTAATATGTTAGTCTACTGATGGGGCAGTTGGTTAATATGTTAGTCTACTGATGGGGCAGTTGGTTAATATGTTAGTCTACTGATGGGGCAGTTGGTTAATATGTTAATGTACTGATGGGGCAGTTGGTTAATATGTTAGTCTACTGATGGGGAAGTTGGTTAATATGTTAGTCTACTGATGGGGGCAGTTGGTTAATATGTTAGTCTACTGATGGGGCAGTTGGTTAATATGTTAGTCTACTGATGGGGGCAGTTGGTTAATATGTTAGTCTACTGATGGGGGCAGTTGGTTAATATGTTAGTCTACTGATGGGGCAGTTGGTTAATATGTTAGTCTACTGATGGGGCAGTTGGTTAATATGTTAGTCTACTGATGGGGCAGTTGGTTAATATGTTAGTGTACTGATGGGGCAGTTGGTTAATATGTTAGTCTACTGATGGGGGTAGTTGGTTAATATGTTAGTCTACTGATGGGGGTAGTTGGTTAATATGTTAGTCTACTGATGGGGGAGTTGGTTAATATGTTAGTCTACTGATGGGTCAGTTGGTTAATATGTTAGTCTACTGATGGGGCAGTTGGTTAATATGTTTTTCTATTGATGGCGGCAGTTGGTTAATATGTTAGTCTACTGATGGGGGCAGTTAGTTAATATGTTAATCTACTGATGGGGGCAGTTGGTTAATATGTTATTCTACTGATGGGGAAGTTGGTTAATATGTTAGTCTACTGATGGGGCAGTTGGTTAATATGTTAGTCTACTGATGGGGCAGTTGGTTTATATATTAATCTACTGATGGGGGCAGTTGGTTAATATATTAATCTACTGATGGGGGCAGTTGGTTAATATGTTAGTCTACTGATGGGGACAGTTGGTTAATATGTTCGTCTACTGATGGGGGCAGTAGGTTAATATGTTAGTCTACTGATGGGGGCAGTTGGTTTATATGTTAGTCTACTGATGGGGGCAGTTGGTTAATATGTTAATCTACTGATGGGACAGTTGGTTAATATGTTAGTCTATTGATGGCGGCAGTTGGTTAATATGTTAGTCTACTGATGGGGGCAGTTGGTTAATATGTTAGTCTACTGATGGCGCAGTTGGTTAATATGTTAGTCTACTGATGGGGCAGTTGGTTAATATGTTAGTCTACTGATGGGGCAGTTGGTTAATATGTTAGTCTACTGATGGTGGCAGTTGGTTAATATGTTAGTCTACTGATGGCAGCAGTTGGTTAATATGTTAGTCTACTGATGGGGCAGTTGGTTAATATGTTAGTCTACTGATGGGGCAGTTGGTTAATATGTTAGTCTACTGATGGGGGCAGTTGGTTAATATGTTAGTCTACTGATGGGGGCAGTTGGTTAATATGTTAGTCTACTGATGGGGGCAGTTGGTTAATATGTTAGTCTACTGATGGGGCAGTTGGTTAATATGTTAGTCTACTGATGGGGGAAGTTGGTTAATATGTTAGTCTACTGATGGGGGCAGTTGGTTAATATGTTAATCTACTGATGGGGGCAGTTGGTTAATATGTTACTCTACTGATGGGGGCAGTTGGTTAATATGTTAGTCTACTGATGGGGGCAGTTGGTTAATATGTTAGTCTACTGATGGGGCAGTTGGTTAATATGTTAGTCTACTGATGGGGCAGTTGGTGAATATGTTAGTCTACTGATGGGTGCAGTTGGTTAATATGTTAGTCAATTGATGGGGGCATTTGGTTAATATGTTAGTCTACTGATGGGGGCAGTTGGTTCATATGTTAGTCTACTGATGGGGGCAGTTTGTTAATATACTAGTCTACTGATGGGGCAGTTGGTTAATATGTTAGTCTACTGATGGGGCAGTTGGTTAATATGTTAGTCTACTGATGGGGGCAGTTGGTTAATATCTTAGTCTACTGATGGGGCAGTTGGTTAATATGTTAGTCTACTGATGGGGGCAGTTGGTTAATATGTTAGTCTACTGATGGGGCAGTTGGTTAATATGTTAGTCTACTGATGGGGCAGTTGGTTAATATGTTAGTCTACTGATGGGGGCAGTTGGTTAATATGTTAGTCTACTGATGGGGCAGTTGGTTAATATGTCAGTCTACTGATGCGGGCAGTTGGTTAATATGTTAGTCTACTGATGGGGGCAGTTGGTTAATATGTTAGTCTACTGATGGGGCAGTTGGTTAATATGTTAGTCTACTGATGGGGGCAGTTGGTTTATATGTTAGTCTACTGATGGGGCAGTTGGTTAATATGTTAATCTACTGATGGGGGAGTTGGTTAATATGTTAGTCTATTGATGGCGGCAGTTGGTTAATATGTTAGTCTACTGATGGGGGCAGTAAGTTAATATGTTAGTCGACTGATGGGGCAGTTGGTTAATATGTTAGTCTACTGATGGGGCAGTTGGTTAATATGTTAGTCTACTGATGGCGGCAGTTGGTTAATATGTTAATCTACTGATGGGGCAGTTGGTTAATATGTTAGTCTATTGATGGCGGCAGTTGGTTAATATGTTAGTCTACTGATGGGGGCAGTTGGTTAATATGTTAGTCTACTGATGGCGTCAGTTGGTTAATATGTTAGTCTACTGATGGGGCAGTTGGTTAATATGTTAGTCTACTGATGGGGGCAGTTGGTTAATATGTTAGTCTACTGATGGCGGCAGTTGGTTAATATGTTAGTCTACTGATGGCTGCAGTTGGTTAATATGTTAGTCTACTGATGGGGCAGTTGGTTAACATGTTAGTCTACTGATGGGGGCAGTTGGTTAATATGTTAGTCTATTGATGCGGGCAGTTGGTTAATATGTTAGTCTACTGATGGGGGCAGTTGGTTAATATGTTAGTCTACTGATGGGGCAGTTGGTTAATATGTTAGTCTACTGATGGGGGAAGTTGGTTTATATGTTAGTCTACTGATGGGGGCAGTTGGTTAATATGTTAATCTACTGATGGGGCAGTTGGTTAATATGTTAGTCTACTGATGGGGCATTTGGTTAATATGTTAGTCTACTGATGGGGGCAGTTGGTTTATATGTTAGTCTACTGATGGGGGCAGTTGGTTAATATGTTAGTCTACTGATGGGGGCAGTTGGTTAATATGTTAGTCTACTGATGGGGGCAGTTGGTTTATATGTTAGTCTACTGATGGGGGCATTTGGTTAATATGTTAATCTACTGATTGGACAGTTGGTTAATATGTTAGTCTATTGATGGCGGCAGTTGGTTAATATGTTAGTCTACTGATGGGGGCAGTTGGTTAATATGTTAGTCTACTGATGGCGGCAGTTGGTTAATATGTTAGTCTACTGATGGGGCAGTTGGTTAATATGTTAGTCTACTGATGGGGCAGTTGGTTAATATGTTAGTCTACTGATGGTGGCAGTTGGTTAATATGTTAGTCTACTGATGGCAGCAGTTGGTTAATATGTTAGTCTACTGATGGGGCAGTTGGTTAATATGTTAGTCTACTGATGGGGCAGTTGGTTAATATGTTAGTCTACTGATGGGGGCAGTTGGTTAATATGTTAGTCTACTGATGGGGGGCAGTTGGTTAATATGTTAGTCTACTGATGGGGGCAGTTGGTTAATATGTTAGTCTACTGATGGGGCAGTTGGTTAATATGTTAGTCTACTGATGGGGGAAGTTGGTTAATATGTTAGTCTACTGATGGGGGCAGTTGGTTAATATGTTAATCTACTGATGGGGGCAGTTGGTTAATATGTTACTCTACTGATGGGGGCAGTTGGTTAATATGTTAGTCTACTGATGGGGGCAGTTGGTTAATATGTTAGTCTACTGATGGGGCAGTTGGTTAATATGTTAGTCTACTGATGGGGCAGTTGGTGAATATGTTAGTCTACTGATGGGTGCAGTTGGTTAATATGTTAGTCAATTGATGGGGGCATTTGGTTAATATGTTAGTCTACTGATGGGGGCAGTTGGTTCATATGTTAGTCTACTGATGGGGGCAGTTTGTTAATATACTAGTCTACTGATGGGGCAGTTGGTTAATATGTTAGTCTACTGATGGGGCAGTTGGTTAATATGTTAGTCTACTGATGGGGGCAGTTGGTTAATATCTTAGTCTACTGATGGGGCAGTTGGTTAATATGTTAGTCTACTGATGGGGGCAGTTGGTTAATATGTTAGTCTACTGATGGGGCAGTTGGTTAATATGTTAGTCTACTGATGGGGCAGTTGGTTAATATGTTAGTCTACTGATGGGGGCAGTTGGTTAATATGTTAGTCTACTGATGGGGCAGTTGGTTAATATGTCAGTCTACTGATGCGGGCAGTTGGTTAATATGTTAGTCTACTGATGGGGGCAGTTGGTTAATATGTTAGTCTACTGATGGGGCAGTTGGTTAATATGTTAGTCTACTGATGGGGGCAGTTGGTTTATATGTTAGTCTACTGATGGGGCAGTTGGTTAATATGTTAATCTACTGATGGGGGAGTTGGTTAATATGTTAGTCTATTGATGGCGGCATTTGGTTAATATGTTAGTCTACTGATGGGGGCAGTAAGTTAATATGTTAGTCGACTGATGGGGCAGTTGGTTAATATGTTAGTCTACTGATGGGGCAGTTGGTTAATATGTTAGTCTACTGATGGCGGCAGTTGGTTAATATGTTAATCTACTGATGGGGCAGTTGGTTAATATGTTAGTCTATTGATGGCGGCAGTTGGTTAATATGTTAGTCTACTGATGGGGGCAGTTGGTTAATATGTTAGTCTACTGATGGCGTCAGTTGGTTAATATGTTAGTCTACTGATGGGGCAGTTGGTTAATATGTTAGTCTACTGATGGGGGCAGTTGGTTAATATGTTAGTCTACTGATGGCGGCAGTTGGTTAATATGTTAGTCTACTGATGGCTGCAGTTGGTTAATATGTTAGTCTACTGATGGGGCAGTTGGTTAACATGTTAGTCTACTGATGGGGGCAGTTGGTTAATATGTTAGTCTATTGATGCGGGCAGTTGGTTAATATGTTAGTCTACTGATGGGGGCAGTTGGTTAATATGTTAGTCTACTGATGGGGCAGTTGGTTAATATGTTAGTCTACTGATGGCGGCAGTTGGTTAATATGTTAGTCTACTGATGGCAGCAGTTGGTTAATATGTTAGTCTACTGATGGGGCAGTTGGTTAATATGTTAGTCTACTGATGGGGCAGTTGGTTAATATGTTAGTCTACTGATGGGGGCAGTTGGTTAATATGTTAGTCTACTGATGGGGGCAGTTGGTTAATATGTTAGTCTACTGATGGGGGCAGTTGGTTAATATGTTAGTCTACTGATGGGGCAGTTTGTAAATATGTTAGTCTACTGATGGGGGCAGTTGGTTAATATGTTAGTCTACTGATGGGGCAGTTGGTTAATATGTTAGTCTACTGATGGGGAAGTTGGTTAATATGTTAGTCTACTGATGGGGGCAGTTGGTTAATATGTTAGTCTACTGATGGGGCAGTTGGTTAATATGTTAGTCTACTGATGGGGGCAGTTGGTTAATATGTTAGTCTACTGATGGGGGCAGTTGGTTAATATGTTAGTCTACTGATGGGGCAGTTGGTTAATATGTTAGTCTACTGATGGGGCAGTTGGTTAATATGTTAATGTACTGATGGGGCAGTTGGTTAATATGTTAGTCTACTGATGGGGGCAGTTGGTTAATATGTTAGTCTACTGATGGGGGCAGTTGGTTAATATGTTAGTCTACTGATGGGGCAGTTGGTTAATATGTTAGTCTACTGATGGGGGCAGTTGGTTAATATGTTAGTCTACTGATGGGGGCAGTTGGTTAATATGTTAGTCTACTGATGGGGCAGTTGGTTAATATGTTAGTCTACTGATGGGGCAGTTGGTTAATATGTTAGTCTACTGATGGGGCAGTTGGTTAATATGTTAGTGTACTGATGGGGCAGTTGGTTAATATGTTAGTCTACTGATGGGGGTAGTTGGTTAATATGTTAGTCTACTGATGGGGGTAGTTGGTTAATATGTTAGTCTACTGATGGGGGAGTTGGTTAATATGTTAGTCTACTGATGGGTCAGTTGGTTAATATGTTAGTCTACTGATGGGGGCAGTTGGTTAATATGTTAGTCTACTGATGGGGCAGTTGGTTAATATGTTAGTCTACTGATGGGGGCAGTTGGTTAATATGTTAGTCTACTGATGGGGGCAGTTGGTTAATATGTTAGTCTACTGATGGGGCAGTTGGTTAATATGTTAGTCTACTGATGGGGCAGTTGGTTAATATGTTAGTCTACTGATGGGGCAGTTGGTTAATATGTTAGTGTACTGATGGGGCAGTTGGTTAATATGTTAGTCTACTGATGGGGGTAGTTGGTTAATATGTTAGTCTACTGATGGGGGTAGTTGGTTAATATGTTAGTCTACTGATGGGGGAGTTGGTTAATATGTTAGTCTACTGATGGGTCAGTTGGTTAATATGTTAGTCTACTGATGGGGCAGTTGGTTAATATGTTTTTCTATTGATGGCTGCAGTTGGTTAATATGTTAGTCTACTGATGGGGGCAGTTAGTTAATATGTTAATCTACTGATGGGGGCAGTTGGTTAATATGTTAGTCTACTGATGGGGCAGTTGGTTAATATGTTAGTCTACTGATGGGGCAGTTGGTTAATATGTTAGTCTACTGATGGGGCAGTTGGTTTATATATTAATCTACTGATGGGGGCAGTTGGTTAATATATTAATCTACTGATGGGGGCAGTTGGTTAATATGTTAGTCTACTGATGGGGACAGTTGGTTAATATGTTCGTCTACTGATGGGGGCAGTAGGTTAATATGTTAGTCTACTGATGGGGGCAGTTGGTTAATATGTTAATCTACTGATGGGACAGTTGGTTAATATGTTAGTCTATTGATGGCGGCAGTTGGTTAATATGTTAGTCTACTGATGGGGCAGTTGGTTAATATGTTAATCTACTGATTGGACAGTTGGTTAATATGTTAGTCTATTGATGGCGGCAGTTGGTTAATATGTTAGTCTACTGATGGGGGCAGTTGGTTAATATGTTAGTCTACTGATGGCGGCAGTTGGTTAATATGTTAGTCTACTGATGGGGCAGTTGGTTAATATGTTAGTCTACTGATGGGGCAGTTGGTTAATATGTTAGTCTACTGATGGCGGCAGTTGGTTAATATGTTAGTCTACTGATGGCAGCAGTTGGTTAATATGTTAGTCTACTGATGGGGCAGTTGGTTAATATGTTAGTCTACTGATGGGGCAGTTGGTTAATATGTTAGTCTACTGATGGGGGCAGTTGGTTAATATGTTAGTCTACTGATGGGGGCAGTTTGTTAATATGTTAGTCTACTGATGGGGGCAGTTGGTTAATATGTTAGTCTACTGATGGGGCAGTTTGTAAATATGTTAGTCTACTGATGGGGGCAGTTGGTTAATATGTTAGTCTACTGATGGGGCAGTTGGTTAATATGTTAGTCTACTGATGGGGAAGTTGGTTAATATGTTAGTCTACTGATGGGGGCAGTTGGTTAATATGTTAGTCTACTGATGGGGCAGTTGGTTAATATGTTAGTCTACTGATGGGGGCAGTTGGTTAATATGTTAGTCTACTGATGGGGGCAGTTGGTTAATATGTTAGTCTACTGATGGGGCAGTTGGTTAATATGTTAGTCTACTGATGGGGCAGTTGGTTAATATGTTGGTCTACTGATGGGGCAGTTGGTTAATATGTTAATGTACTGATGGGGCAGTTGGTTAATATGTTAGTCTACTGATGGGGAAGTTGGTTAATATGTTAGTCTACTGATGGGGGCAGTTGGTTAATATGTTAGTCTACTGATGGGGCAGTTGGTTAATATGTTAGTCTACTGATGGGGGCAGTTGGTTAATATGTTAGTCTACTGATGGGGGCAGTTGGTTAATATGTTAGTCTACTGATGGGGCAGTTGGTTAATATGTTAGTCTACTGATGGGGCAGTTGGTTAATATGTTAGTCTACTGATGGGGCAGTTGGTTAATATGTTAGTGTACTGATGGGGCAGTTGGTTAATATGTTAGTCTACTGATGGGGGTAGTTGGTTAATATGTTAGTCTACTGATGGGGGTAGTTGGTTAATATGTTAGTCTACTGATGGGGGAGTTGGTTAATATGTTAGTCTACTGATGGGTCAGTTGGTTAATATGTTAGTCTACTGATGGGGCAGTTGGTTAATATGTTTTTCTATTGATGGCGGCAGTTGGTTAATATGTTAGTCTACTGATGGGGGCAGTTAGTTAATATGTTAATCTACTGATGGGGGCAGTTGGTTAATATGTTAGTCTACTGATGGGGCAGTTGGTTAATATGTTAGTCTACTGATGGGGCAGTTGGTTAATATGTTAGTCTACTGATGGGGCAGTTGGTTTATATATTAATCTACTGATGGGGGCAGTTGGTTAATATATTAATCTACTGATGGGGGCAGTTGGTTAATATGTTAGTCTACTGATGGGGACAGTTGGTTAATATGTTCGTCTACTGATGGGGGCAGTAGGTTAATATGTTAGTCTACTGATGGGGGCAGTTGGTTTATATGTTAGTCTACTGATGGGGGCAGTTGGTTAATATGTTAATCTACTGATGGGACAGTTGGTTAATATGTTAGTCTATTGATGGCGGCAGTTGGTTAATATGTTAGTCTACTGATGGGGGCAGTTGGTTAATATGTTATTCTACTGATGGCGGCAGTTGGTTAATATGTTAGTCTACTGATGGGGCAGTTGGTTAATATGTTAGTCTACTGATGGGGCAGTTGGTTAATATGTTAGTCTACTGATGGTGGCAGTTGGTTAATATGTTAGTCTACTGATGGCAGCAGTTGGTTAATATGTTAGTCTACTGATGGGGCAGTTGGTTAATATGTTAGTCTACTGATGGGGCAGTTGGTTAATATGTTAGTCTACTGATGGGGGCAGTTGGTTAATATGTTAGTCTACTGATGGGGGCAGTTGGTTAATATGTTAGTCTACTGATGGGGGCAGTTGGTTAATATGTTAGTCTACTGATGGGGCAGTTGGTTAATATGTTAGTCTACTGATGGGGGAAGTTGGTTAATATGTTAGTCTACTGATGGGGGCAGTTGGTTAATATGTTAATCTACTGATGGGGGCAGTTGGTTAATATGTTAGTCTACTGATGGGGCAGTTGGTGAATATGTTAGTCTACTGATGGGTGCAGTTGGTTAATATGTTAGTCAATTGATGGGGGCAGTTGGTTAATATGTTAGTCTACTGATGGGGGCAGTTGGTTCATATGTTAGTCTACTGATGGGGGCAGTTTGTTAATATACTAGTCTACTGATGGGGCAGTTGGTTAATATGTTAGTCTACTGATGGGGCAGTTGGTTAATATGTTAGTCTACTGATGGGGGCAGTTGGTTAATATCTTAGTCTACTGATGGGGCAGTTGGTTAATATGTTAGTCTACTGATGGGGGCAGTTGGTTAATATGTTAGTCTACTGATGGGGCAGTTGGTTAATATGTTAGTCTACTGATGGGGCAGTTGGTTAATATGTTAGTCTACTGATGGGGGCAGTTGGTTAATATGTTAGTCTACTGATGGGGCAGTTGGTTAATATGTCAGTCTACTGATGCGGGCAGTTGGTTAATATGTTAGTCTACTGATGGGGGCAGTTGGTTAATATGTTAGTCTACTGATGGGGCAGTTGGTTAATATGTTAGTCTACTGATGGGGGCAGTTGGTTTATATGTTAGTCTACTGATGGGGGCAGTTGGTTAATATGTTAATCTACTGATGGGGGAGTTGGTTAATATGTTAGTCTATTGATGGCGGCAGTTGGTTAATATGTTAGTCTACTGATGGGGGCAGTAAGTTAATATGTTAGTCGACTGATGGGGCAGTTGGTTAATATGTTAGTCTACTGATGGGGCAGTTGGTTAATATGTTAGTCTACTGATGGCGGCAGTTGGTTAATATGTTAATCTACTGATGGGGCAGTTGGTTAATATGTTAGTCTATTGATGGCGGCAGTTGGTTAATATGTTAGTCTACTGATGGGGCAGTTGGTTAATATGTTAGTCTACTGATGGCGTCAGTTGGTTAATATGTTAGTCTACTGATGGGGCAGTTGGTTAATATGTTAGTCTACTGATGGGGGCAGTTGGTTAATATGTTAGTCTACTGATGGCGGCAGTTGGTTAATATGTTAGTCTACTGATGGCTGCAGTTGGTTAATATGTTAGTCTACTGATGGGGCAGTTGGTTAACATGTTAGTCTACTGATGGGGGCAGTTGGTTAATATGTTAGTCTATTGATGCGGGCAGTTGGTTAATATGTTAGTCTACTGATGGGGGCAGTTGGTTAATATGTTAGTCTACTGATGGGGCAGTTGGTTAATATGTTAGTCTACTGATGGGGGAAGTTGGTTTATATGTTAGTCTACTGATGGGGGCAGTTGGTTAATATGTTAATCTACTGATGGGGGAGTTGGTTAATATGTTAGTCTACTGATGGGGCATTTGGTTAATATGTTAGTCTACTGATGGGGGCAGTTGGTTTATATGTTAGTCTACTGATGGGGGCAGTTGGTTAATATGTTAGTCTACTGATGGGGGCAGTTGGTTAATATGTTAGTCTACTGATGGGGGCAGTTGGTTTATATGTTAGTCTACTGATGGGGGCATTTGGTTAATATGTTAATCTACTGATTGGACAGTTGGTTAATATGTTAGTCTATTGATGGCGGCAGTTGGTTAATATGTTAGTCTACTGATGGGGGCAGTTGGTTAATATGTTAGTCTACTGATGGCGGCAGTTGGTTAATATGTTAGTCTACTGATGGGGCAGTTGGTTAATATGTTAGTCTACTGATGGGGCAGTTGGTTAATATGTTAGTCTACTGATGGCGGCAGTTGGTTAATATGTTAGTCTACTGATGGCAGCAGTTGGTTAATATGTTAGTCTACTGATGGGGCAGTTGGTTAATATGTTAGTCTACTGATGGGGCAGTTGGTTAATATGTTAGTCTACTGATGGGGGCAGTTGGTTAATATGTTAGTCTACTGATGGGGGCAGTTGGTTAATATGTTAGTCTACTGATGGGGGCAGTTGGTTAATATGTTAGTCTACTGATGGGGCAGTTTGTAAATATGTTAGTCTACTGATGGGGGCAGTTGGTTAATATGTTAGTGTACTGATGGGGCAGTTGGTTAATATGTTAGTCTACTGATGGGGAAGTTGGTTAATATGTTAGTCTACTGATGGGGGCAGTTGGTTAATATGTTAGTCTACTGATGGGGCAGTTGGTTAATATGTTAGTCTACTGATGGGGGCAGTTGGTTAATATGTTAGTCTACTGATGGGGGCAGTTGGTTAATATGTTAGTCTACTGATGGGGCAGTTGGTTAATATGTTAGTCTACTGATGGGGCAGTTGGTTAATATGTTAGTCTACTGATGGGGCAGTTGGTTAATATGTTAGTGTACTGATGGGGCAGTTGGTTAATATGTTAGTCTACTGATGGGGGTAGTTGGTTAATATGTTAGTCTACTGATGGGGCAGTTGGTTAATATGTTAGTCTACTGATGGGGGAGTTGGTTAATATGTTAGTCTACTGATGGGTCAGTTGGTTAATATGTTAGTCTACTGATGGGGCAGTTGGTTAATATGTTTTTCTATTGATGGCGGCAGTTGGTTAATATGTTAGTCTACTGATGGGGGCAGTTAGTTAATATGTTAATCTACTGATGGGGGCAGTTGGTTAATATGTTAGTCTACTGATGGGGCAGTTGGTTAATATGTTAGTCTACTGATGGGGCAGTTGGTTAATATGTTAGTCTACTGATGGGGCAGTTGGTTTATATATTAATCTACTGATGGGGGCAGTTGGTTAATATATTAATCTACTGATGGGGGCAGTTGGTTAATATGTTAGTCTACTGATGGGGACAGTTGGTTAATATGTTCGTCTACTGATGGGGGCAGTAGGTTAATATGTTAGTCTACTGATGGGGGCAGTTGGTTAATATGTTAGTCTACTGATGGGGCAGTTGGTTAATATGTTAGTCTATTGATGGGGCAGTTGGCTAATATGTTAATCTACTGATGGGGGCAGTTGGTTAATATGTTAGTCTACTGATGGGGGCAGTTGGTTAATATGTTAGTCTACTGATGGGGGAAGTTGGTTAATATGTTAGTCTACTGATGGGGGCAGTTGGTTAATATGTTAGTCTACTGATGGGGGCAGTTGGTTAATATGTTAGTCTACTGATGGGGCAGTTGGTTAATATGTTAGTCTACTGATGGGGGCAGTTGGTTAATATGTTAGTCTACTGATGGGGCAGTTGGTTAATATGTTAGTCTACTGATGGGGGCAGTTGGTTTATATGTTAGTCTACTGATGGGGGCAGTTGGTTAATATGTTAATCTACTGATGGGGCAGTTGGTTAATATGTTAGTCTACTGATGGGGCATTTAGTTAATATGTTAGTCTACTAATGGGGGCAGTTGGTTTATATGTTAGTCTACTGATGGGGGCAGTTGGTTAATATTTTAGTCTATTGATGGCGGCAGTTGGTTAATATGTTAGTCTACTGATGGGGGCAGTTGGTTAATATGTTAGTCTACTGATGGCGGCAGTTGGTTAATATGTTAGTCTACTGATGGGCAGTTGGTTAATATGTTAGTCTACTGATGGGGCAGTTGGTTAATATGTTAGTCTACTGATGGCGGCAGTTGGTTAATATGTTAGTCTACTGATGGCGGCAGTTGGTTAATATGTTAGTCTACTGATGGGGCAGTTGGTTAATATGTTAGTCTACTGATGGGGCAGTTGGTTAATATGTTAATCTACTGATGGGGCAGTTGGTTAATATGTTAGTCTACTGATGGGGGCAGTTGTTTAATATGTTAGTCTACTGATGGGGCAGTTGGTTAATATGTTAGTCTACTGATGGGGGCAGTTGGTTAATATGTTAGTCTACTGATGGGGCAGTTGGTTAATATGTTAGTCTACTGATGGGGGCAGTTGGTTTATATGTTAGTCTACTGATGGGGGCAGTTGGTTAATATGTTAATCTACTGATGGGGCAGTTGGTTAATATGTTAGTCTATTGATGGCGGCAGTTGGTTAATATGTTAGTCTACTGATGGGGGCAGTTGGTTAATATGTTAGTCTACTGATGGGGCAGTTGGTTAATATGTTAGTCTACTGATGGGGGCAGTTGGTTAATATGTTAGTCTACTGATGGCGGCAGTTGGTTAATATGTTAGTCTACTGATGCGGCATTTGGTTAATATGTTTTTCTATTGATAGCGGCAGTTGGTTAATATGTTAGTCTACTGATGGGGGCAGTTAGTTAATATGTTAATCTACTGATGGGGGCAGTTGGTTAATATGTTAGTCTACTGATGGGGCAGTTGGTTAATATGTTAGTCTACTGATGGGGCAGTTGGTTAATATGTTAGTCTACTGATGGGGCAGTTGGTTTATATATTAATCTACTGATGGGGGCAGTTGGTTAATATATTAATCTACTGATGGGGGCAGTTGGTTAATATGTTAGTCTACTGATGGGGAAAGTTGGTTAATATGTTCGTCTACTGATGGGGGCAGTTGGTTAATATGTTAGTCTACTGATGGGGCAGTTTGTAAATATGTTAGTCTACTGATGGGGGCAGTTGGTTAATATGTTAGTCTACTGATGGGGCAGTTGGTTAATATGTTAGTCTACTGATGGGGAAGTTGGTTAATATGTTAGTCTACTGATGGGGGCAGTTGGTTAATATGTTAGTCTACTGATGGGGCAGTTGGTTAATATGTTAGTCTACTGATGGGGGCAGTTGGTTAATATGTTAGTCTACTGATGGGGGCAGTTGGTTAATATGTTAGTCTACTGATGGGGCAGTTGGTTAATATGTTAGTCTACTGATGGGGCAGTTGGTTAATATGTTAGTCTACTGATGGGGCAGTTGGTTAATATGTTAGTGTACTGATGGGGCAGTTGGTTAATATGTTAGTCTACTGATGGGGAAGTTGGTTAATATGTTAGTCTACTGATGGGGGCAGTTGGTTAATATGTTAGTCTACTGATGGGGCAGTTGGTTAATATGTTAGTCTACTGATGGGGGCAGTTGGTTAATATGTTAGTCTACTGATGGGGGCAGTTGGTTAATATGTTAGTCTACTGATGGGGGCAGTTGGTTAATATGTTAGTCTACTGATGGGGGCAGTTGGTTAATATGTTAGTCTACTGATGGGGCAGTTGGTTAATATGTTAGTCTACTGATGGGGGCAGTTGGTTAATATGTTAGTCTACTGATGGGGCAGTTGGTTAATATGTTAGTCTACTGATGGGGCAGTTGGTGAATATGTTAGTCTACTGATGGGGGCAGTTGGTTAATATGTTAGTCTATTGATGGGGGCAGTTGGTTAATATGTTAGTCTACTGATGGGGCAGTTGGTTAATATGTTAGTCTACTGATGGGGGCAGTTTGTTAATATGCTAGTCTACTGATGGGGCAGTTGGTTAATATGTTAGTCTACTGATGGGGCAGTTGGTTAATATGTTAGTCTACTGATGGGGCAGTTGGTTAATATGTTAGTCTACTGATGGGGGCAGTTGGTTAATATCTTAGTCTACTGATGGGGCAGTTGGTTAATATGTTAGTCTACTGATGGGGGCAGTTGGTTAATATGTTAGTCTACTGATGGGGCAGTTGGTTAATATGTTAGTCTACTGATGGGGCAGTTGGTTAATATGTTAGTCTACTGATGGGGGCAGTTGGTTAATATGTTAGTCTACTGATGGGGCAGTTGGTTAATATGTTAGTCTACTGATGGGGGCAGTTGGTTAATATGTTAGTCTACTGATGGGGCAGTTGGTTAATATGTTAGTCTACTGATGGGGGCAGTTGGTTTATATGTTAGTCTACTGATGGGGGCAGTTGGTTAATATGTTAATCTACTGATGGGGGAGTTGGTTAATATGTTAGTCTATTGATGGCGGCAGTTGGTTAATATGTTAGTCTACTGATGGGGACAGTTAGTTAATATGTTAGTCGACTGATGGGGCAGTTGGTTAATATGTTAGTCTACTGATGGGGCAGTTGGTTAATATGTTAGTCTACTGATGGCGGCAGTTGGTTAATATGTTAGTCTACTGATGGGGCAGTTGGTTAATATGTTAGTCTACTGAGGGGGGCAGTTGGTTTATATGTTAGTCTACTGATGGGGGCAGTTGGTTAATATGTTAGTCTACTGATGGGGGCAGTTGGTTAATATGTTAGTCTACTGATGGGGGCAGTTGGTTTATATGTTAGTCTACTGATGGGGGCAGTTGGTTAATATGTTAATCTACTGATGGGACAGTTGGTTAATATGTTAGTCTATTGATGGCGGCAGTTGGTTAATATGTTAGTCTACTGATGGGGGCAGTTGGTTAATATGTTAGTCTACTGATGGGGCAGTTGGTTAATATGTTAGTCTACTGATGGGGCAGTTGGTTAATATGTTAGTCTACTGATGGGGGCAGTTGGTTAATATGTTAGTCTACTAATGGGGCAGTTGGTTAATATGTTAGTCTACTGATGCGGGCAGTTGGTTAATATGTTAGTCTACTGATGGGGCAGTTGGTTAATATGTTAGTCTACTGATGGGGGCAGTTGGTTTATATGTTAGTCTACTGATGGGGGCAGTTGGTTAATATGTTAATCTACTGATGGGGGAGTTGGTTAATATGTTAGTCTATTGATGGCGGCAGTTGGTTAATATGTTAGTCTACTGATGGGGGCAGTTAGTTAATATGTTAGTCGACTGATGGGGCAGTTGGTTAATATGTTAGTCTACTGATGGGGCAGTTGGTTAATATGTTAGTCTACTGATGGCGGCAGTTGGTTAATATGTTAGTCTACTGATGGGGTATTTGGTTAATATGTTAGTCTACTGATGGGGGCAGTTGGTTTATATGTTAGTCTACTGATGGGGGCAGTTGGTTAATATGTTAGTCTACTGATGGGGGCAGTTGGTTAATATGTTAGTCTACTGATGGGGGCAGTTGGTTTATATGTTAGTCTACTGATGGGGGCAGTTGGTTAATATGTTAATCTACTGATGGGGCAGTTGGTTAATATGTTAGTCTATTGATGGCGGCAGTTGGTTAATATGTTAGTCTACTGATGGGGGCAGTTGGTTAATATGTTAGTCTACTGATGGCGGCAGTTGGTTAATATGTTAGTCTACTGATGGGGCAGTTGGTTAATATGTTAGTCTACTGATGGGGGCAGTTGGTTTATATGTTAGTCTACTGATGGGGGCAGTTGGTTAATATGTTAGTCTACTGATGGGGGCAGTTGGTTAATATGTTAGTCTACTGATGGGGGCAGTTGGTTTATATGTTAGTCTACTGATGGGGGCAGTTGGTTAATATGTTAATCTACTGATGGGACAGTTGGTTAATATGTTAGTCTATTGATGGCGGCAGTTGGTTAATATGTTAGTCTACTGATGGGGGCAGTTGGTTAATATGTTAGTCTACTGATGGCGGCAGTTGGTTAATATGTTAGTCTACTGATGGGGCAGTTGGTTAATATGTTAGTCTACTGATGGGGCAGTTGGTTAATATGTTAGTCTACTGATGGTGGCAGTTGGTTAATATGTTAGTCTACTGATGGCAGCAGTTGGTTAATATGTTAGTCTACTGATGGGGCAGTTGGTTAATATGTTAGTCTACTGATGGGGCAGTTGGTTAATATGTTAGTCTACTGATGGGGGCAGTTGGTTAATATGTTAGTCTACTGATGGGGGCAGTTGGTTAATATGTTAGTCTACTGATGGGGGCAGTTGGTTAATATGTTAGTCTACTGATGGGGCAGTTTGTAAATATGTTAGTCTACTGATGGGGCAGTTGGTTAATATGTTAGTCTACTGATGGGGGAAGTTGGTTAATATGTTAGTCTACTGATGGGGGCAGTTGGTTAATATGTTAATCTACTGATGGGGGCAGTTGGTTAATATGTTACTCTACTGATGGGGGCAGTTGGTTTATATGTTAGTCTACTGATGGGGGCAGTTGGTTAATATGTTAGTCTACTGATGGGGGCAGTTGGTTAATATGTTAGTCTACTGATGGGGCAGTTGGTTAATATGTTAGTCTACTGATGGGGCAGTTGGTTAATATGTTAGTCTACTGATGGGGCAGTTGGTGAATATGTTAGTCTACTGATGGGTGCAGTTGGTTAATATGTTAGTCTATTGATGGGGGCAGTTGGTTAATATGTTAGTCTACTGATGGGGCAGTTGGTTCATATGTTAGTCTACTGATGGGGGCAGTTTGTTAATATACTAGTCTACTGATGGGGCAGTTGGTTAATATGTTAGTCTACTGATGGGGCAGTTGGTTAATATGTTAGTCTACTGATGGGGGCAGTTGGTTAATATCTTAGTCTACTGATGGGGCAGTTGGTTAATATGTTAGTCTACTGATGGGGGCAGTTGGTTAATATGTTAGTCTACTGATGGGGCAGTTGGTTAATATGTTAGTCTACTGATGGGGCAGTTGGTTAATATGTTAGTCTACTGATGGGGGCAGTTGGTTAATATGTTAGTCTACTGATGGGGCAGTTGGTTAATATGTTAGTCTACTGATGCGGGCAGTTGGTTAATATGTTAGTCTACTGATGGGGGCAGTTGGTTAATATGATAGTCTACTGATGGGGCAGTTGGTTAATATGTTAGTCTACTGATGGGGGCAGTTGGTTTATATGTTAGTCTACTGATGGGGGCAGTTGGTTAATATGTTAATCTACTGATGGGGGAGTTGGTTAATATGTTAGTCTATTGATGGCGGCAGTTGGTTAATATGTTAGTCTACTGATGGGGGCAGTTAGTTAATATGTTAGTCGACTGATGGGGCAGTTGGTTAATATGTTAGTCTACTGATGGGGCAGTTGGTTAATATGTTAGTCTACTGATGGGGCAGTTGGTTAATATGTTAGTCTACTGATGGCGGCAGTTGGTTAATATGTTAATCTACTGATGGGGCAGTTGGTTAATATGTTAGTCTATTGATGGCGGCAGTTGGTTAATATGTTAGTCTACTGATGGGGGCAGTTGGTTAATATGTTAGTCTACTGATGGCGTCAGTTGGTTAATATGTTAGTCTACTGATGGGGCAGTTGGTTAATATGTTAGTCTACTGATGGGGGCAGTTGGTTAATATGTTAGTCTACTGATGGCGGCAGTTGGTTAATATGTTAGTCTACTGATGGCGGCAGTTGGTTAATATGTTAGTCTACTGATGGGGCAGTTGGTTAACATGTTAGTCTACTGATGGGGGCAGTTGGTTAATATGTTAGTCTATTGATGCGGGCAGTTGGTTAATATGTTAGTCTACTGATGGGGCAGTTGGTTAATATGTTAGTCTACTGATGGGGCAGTTGGTTAATATGTTAGTCTACTGATGGGGGAAGTTGGTTTATATGTTAGTCTACTGATGGGGGCAGTTGGTTAATATGTTAATCTATTGATGGGGCAGTTGGTTAATATGTTAGTCTACTGATGGAGCATTTGGTTAATATGTTAGTCTACTGATGGGGGCAGTTGGTTTATATGTTAGTCTACTGATGGGGGCAGTTGGTTAATATGTTAGTCTACTGATGGGGGCAGTTGGTTAATATGTTAGTCTACTGATGGGGGCAGTTGGTTTATATGTTAGTCTACTGATGGGGGCAGTTGGTTAATATGTTAATCTACTGATTTGACAGTTGGTTAATATGTTAGTCTATTGATGGCGGCAGTTGGTTAATATGTTAGTCTACTGATGGGGGCAGTTGGTTAATATGTTAGTCTACTGATGGCGGCAGTTGGTTAATATGTTAGTCTACTGATGGGGCAGTTGGTTAATATGTTAGTCTACTGATGGGGCAGTTGGTTAATATGTTAGTCTACTGATGGCGGCAGTTGGTTAATATGTTAGTCTACTGATGGCAGCAGTTGGTTAATATGTTAGTCTACTGATGGGGCAGTTGGTTAATATGTTAGTCTACTGATGGGGCAGTTGGTTAATATGTTAGTCTACTGATGGGGGCAGTTGGTTAATATGTTAGTCTACTGATGGGGGCAGTTGGTTAATATGTTAGTCTACTGATGGGGGCAGTTGGTTAATATGTTAGTCTACTGATGGGGCAGTTTGTAAATATGTTAGTCTACTGATGGGGGCAGTTGGTTAATATGTTAGTCTACTGATGGGGCAGTTGGTTAATATGTTAGTCTACTGATGGGGAAGTTGGTTAATATGTTAGTCTACTGATGGGGGCAGTTGGTTAATATGTTAGTCTACTGATGGGGCAGTTGGTTAATATGTTAGTCTACTGATGGGGGCAGTTGGTTAATATGTTAGTCTAATGATGGGGGCAGTTGGTTAATATGTTAGTCTACTGATGGGGCAGTTGGTTAATATGTTAGTCTACTGATGGGGCAGTTGGTTAATATGTTAGTCTACTGATGGGGCAGTTGGTTAATATGTTAGTGTACTGATGGGGCAGTTGGTTAATATGTTAGTCTACTGATGGGGGTAGTTGGTTAATATGTTAGTCTACTGATGGGGCAGTTGGTTAATATGTTAGTCTACTGATGGGGGAGTTGGTTAATATGTTAGTCTACTGATGGGTCAGTTGGTTAATATGTTAGTCTACTGATGGGGGCAGTTGGTTAATATGTTTTTCTATTGATGGCGGCAGTTGGTTAATATGTTAGTCTACTGATGGGGGCAGTTAGTTAATATGTTAATCTACTGATGGGGGCAGTTGGTTAATATGTTAGTCTACTGATGGGGCAGTTGGTTAATATGTTAGTCTACTGATGGGGCAGTTGGTTAATATGTTAGTCTACTGATGGGGCAGTTGGTTTATATATTAATCTACTGATGGGGGCAGTTGGTTAATATATTAATCTACTGATGGGGGCAGTTGGTTAATATGTTAGTCTACTGATGGGGACAGTTGGTTAATATGTTCGTCTACTGATGGGGGCAGTAGGTTAATATGTTAGTCTACTGATGGGGGCAGTTGGTTAATATGTTAGTCTACTGATGGGGCAGTTGGTTAATATGTTAGTCTATTGATGGGGCAGTTGGTTAATATGTTAATCTACTGATGGGGGCAGTTGGTTAATATGTTAGTCTACTGATGGGGGCAGTTGGTTAATGTGTTAGTCTACTGATGGGGGAAGTTGGTTAATATGTTAGTCTACTGATGGGGGCAGTTGGTTAATATGTTAGTCTACTGATGGGGGCAGTTGGTTAATATGTTAGTCTACTGATGGGGGAGTTGGTTAATATGTTAGTCTACTGATGGGGGCAGTTGGTTAATATGTTAGTCTACTGATGGGGCAGTTGGTTAATATGTTAGTCTACTGATGGGGGCAGTTGGTTTATATGTTAGTCTACTGATGGGGGCAGTTGGTTAATATGTTAATCTACTGATGGGGCAGTTGGTTAATATGTTAGTCTACTGATGGGGCATTTAGTTAATATGTTAGTCTACTAATGGGGGCAGTTGGTTTTTATGTTAGTCTACTGATGGGGGCAGTTGGTTAATATGTTAGTCTACTGATGGGGGCAGTTGGTTAATATGTTAGTCTACTGATGGGGGCAGTTGTTTTATATGTTAGTCTACTGATGGGGGCAGTTGGTTAATATGTTAATCTACTGATGGGACAGTTGGTTAATATTTTAGTCTATTGATGGCGGCAGTTGGTTAATATGTTAGTCTACTGATGGGGGCAGTTGGTTAATATGTTAGTCTACTGATGGCGGCAGTTGGTTAATATGTTAGTCTACTGATGGGCAGTTGGTTAATATGTTAGTCTACTGATGGGGCAGTTGGTTAATATGTTAGTCTACTGATGGCGGCAGTTGGTTAATATGTTAGTCTACTGATGGCGGCAGTTGGTTAATATGTTAGTCTACTGATGGGGCAGTTGGTTAATATGTTAGTCTACTGATGGGGCAGTTGGTTAATATGTTAATCTACTGATGGGGCAGTTGGTTAATATGTTAGTCTACTGATGGGGGCAGTTGTTTAATATGTTAGTCTACTGATGGGGCAGTTGGTTAATATGTTAGTCTACTGATGGGGGCAGTTGGTTAATATGTTAGTCTACTGATGGGGCAGTTGGTTAATATGTTAGTCTACTGATGGGGGCAGTTGGTTTATATGTTAGTCTACTGATGGGGGCAGTTGGTTAATATGTTAATCTACTGATGGGGCAGTTGGTTATTATGTTAGTCTATTGATGGCGGCAGTTGGTTAATATGTTAGTCTACTGATGGGGGCAGTTGGTTAATATGTTAGTCTACTGATGGGGGCAGTTGGTTAATATGTTAGTCTACTGATGGGGGCAGTTGGTTAATATGTTAGTCTACTGATGGCGGCAGTTGGTTAATATGTTAGTCTACTGATGCGGCATTTGGTTAATATGTTTTTCTATTGATGGCGGCAGTTGGTTAATATGTTAGTCTACTGATGGGGGCAGTTGGTTAATATGTTAGTCTACTGATGGGGCAGTTGGTTAATATGTTAGTCTACTGATGGGGCAGTTGGTTAATATGTTAGTCTACTGATGGGGCAGTTGGTTAATATGTTAGTCTATTGATGGGGCAGTTGGTTAATATGTTAATCTGCTGATGGGGGCAGTTGGTTAATATGTTAGTCTACTGATGGGGGCAGTTGGTTAATATGTTAGTCTACTGATGGGGGAAGTTGGTTAATATGTTAGTCTACTGATGGGGGCAGTTGGTTAATATGTTAGTCTACTGATGGGGCAGTTGGTTAATATGTTAGTCTACTGATGGGGGCAGTTGGTTTATATGTTAGTCTACTGATGGGGGCAGTTGGTTAATATGTTAATCTACTGATGGGGCAGTTGGTTAATATGTTAGTCTACTGATGGGGCATTTAGTTAATATGTTAGTCTACTAATGGGGGCAGTTGGTTTATATGTTAGTCTACTGATGGGGGCAGTTGGTTAATATGTTAGTCTACTGATGGGGGCAGTTGGTTAATATGTTAGTCTACTGATGGGGGCAGTTGGTTTATATGTTAGTCTACTGATGGGGGCAGTTGGTTAATATGTTAATCTACTGATGGGACAGTTGGTTAATATTTTAGTCTATTGATGGCGGCAGTTGGTTAATATGTTAGTCTACTGATGGGGCAGTTGGTTAATATGTTAGTCTACTGATGGGGCAGTTGGTTAATATGTTAGTCTACTGATGGCGGCAGTTGGTTAATATGTTAGTCTACTGATGGCGGCAGTTGGTTAATATGTTAGTCTACTGATGGGGCAGTTGGTTAATATGTTAGTCTACTGATGGGGCAGTTGGTTAATATGTTAATCTACTGATGGGGCAGTTGGTTAATATGTTAGTCTACTGATGGGGGCAGTTGTTTAATATGTTAGTCTACTGATGGGGCAGTTGGTTAATATGTTAGTCTACTGATGGGGGCAGTTGGTTAATATGTTAGTCTACTGATGGGGCAGTTGGTTAATATGTTAGTCTACTGATGGGGGCAGTTGGTTTATATGTTAGTCTACTGATGGGGGCAGTTGGTTAATATGTTAATCTACTGATGGGGCAGTTGGTTAATATGTTAGTCTATTGATGGCGGCAGTTGGTTAATATGTTAGTCTACTGATGGGGGCAGTTGGTTAATATGTTAGTCTACTGATGGGGGCAGTTGGTTAATATGTTAGTCTACTGATGGGGGCAGTTGGTTAATATGTTAGTCTACTGATGGCGGCAGTTGGTTAATATGTTAGTCTACTGATGCGGCATTTGGTTAATATGTTTTTCTATTGATGGCGGCAGTTGGTTAATATGTTAGTCTACTGATGGGGGCAGTTAGTTAATATGTTAATCTACTGATGGGGGCAGTTGGTTAATATGTTAGTCTACTGATGGGGCAGTTGGTTAATATGTTAGTCTACTGATGGGGCAGTTGGTTAATATGTTAGTCTACTGATGGGGCAGTTGGTTAATATGTTAGTCTATTGATGGGGCAGTTGGTTAATATGTTAATCTACTGATGGGGGCAGTTGGTTAATATGTTAGTCTACTGATGGGGGCAGTTGGTTAATATGTTAGTCTACTGATGGGGGAAGTTGGTTAATATGTTAGTCTACTGATGGGGGCAGTTGGTTAATATGTTAGTCTACTGATGGGGGCAGTTGGTTAATATGTTAGTCTACTGATGGGGCAGTTGGTTAATATGTTAGTCTACTGATGGGGGCAGTTGGTTAATATGTTAGTCTACTGATGGGGCAGTTGGTTAATATGTTAGTCTACTGATGGGGGCAGTTGGTTTATATGTTAGTCTACTGATGGGGGCAGTTGGTTAATATGTTAATCTACTGATGGGGCAGTTGGTTAATATGTTAGTCTACTGATGGGGCATTTAGTTAATATGTTAGTCTACTAATGGGGGCAGTTGGTTTATATGTTAGTCTACTGATGGGGGCAGTTGGTTAATATGTTAGTCTACTGATGGGGGCAATTGGTTAATATGTTAGTCTACTGATGGGGGCAGTTGGTTTATATGTTAGTCTACTGATGGGGGCAGTTGGTTAATATGTTAATCTACTGATGGGACAGTTGGTTAATATTTTAGTCTATTGATGGCGGCAGTTGGTTAATATGTTAGTCTACTGATGGGGCAGTTGGTTAATATGTTAGTCTACTGATGGCGGCAGTTGGTTAATATGTTAGTCTACTGATGGGCAGTTGGTTAATATGTTAGTCTACTGATGGGGCAGTTGGTTAATATGTTAGTCTACTGATGGCGGCAGTTGGTTAATATGTTAGTCTACTGATGGCGGCAGTTGGTTAATATGTTAGTCTACTGATGGGGCAGTTGGTTAATATGTTAGTCTACTGATGGGGCAGTTGGTTAATATGTTAATCTACTGATGGGGCAGTTGGTTAATATGTTAGTCTACTGATGGGGGCAGTTGTTTAATATGTTAGTCTACTGATGGGGCAGTTGGTTAATATGTTAGTCTACTGATGGGGGCAGTTGGTTAATATGTTAGTCTACTGATGGGGCAGTTGGTTAATATGTTAGTCTACTGATGGGGGCAGTTGGTTTATATGTTAGTCTACTGATGGGGGCAGTTGGTTAATATGTTAATCTACTGATGGGGCAGTTGGTTAATATGTTAGTCTATTGATGGCGGCAGTTGGTTAATATGTTAGTCTACTGATGGGGGCAGTTGGTTAATATGTTAGTCTACTGATGGGGGCAGTTGGTTAATATGTTAGTCTACTGATGGGGGCAGTTGGTTAATATGTTAGTCTACTGATGGCGGCAGTTGGTTAATATGTTAGTCTACTGATGCGGCATTTGGTTAATATGTTTTTCTATTGATGGCGGCAGTTGGTTAATATGTTAGTCTACTGATGGGGGCAGTTAGTTAATATGTTAATCTACTGATGGGGGCAGTTGGTTAATATGTTAGTCTACTGATGGGGCAGTTGGTTAATATGTTAGTCTACTGATGGGGCAGTTGGTTAATATGTTAGTCTACTGATGGGGCAGTTGGTTAATATGTTAGTCTATTGATGGGGCAGTTGGTTAATATGTTAATCTACTGATGGGGGCAGTTGGTTAATATGTTAGTCTACTGATGGGGGCAGTTGGTTAATATGTTAGTCTACTGATGGGGGAAGTTGGTTAATATGTTAGTCTACTGATGGGGGCAGTTGGTTAATATGTTAGTCTACTGATGGGGGCAGTTGGTTAATATGTTAGTCTACTGATGGGGCAGTTGGTTAATATGTTAGTCTACTGATGGGGGCAGTTGGTTAATATGTTAGTCTACTGATGGGGCAGTTGGTTAATATGTTAGTCTACTGATGGGGGCAGTTGGTTTATATGTTAGTCTACTGATGGGGGCAGTTGGTTAATATGTTAATCTACTGATGGGGCAGTTGGTTAATATGTTAGTCTACTGATGGGGCATTTAGTTAATATGTTAGTCTACTAATGGGGGCAGTTGGTTTATATGTTAGTCTACTGATGGGGGCAGTTGGTTAATATGTTAGTCTACTGATGGGGGCAGTTGGTTAATATGTTAGTCTACTGATGGGGGCAGTTGGTTTATATGTTAGTCTACTGATGGGGGCAGTTGGTTAATATGTTAATCTACTGATGGGACAGTTGGTTAATATTTTAGTCTATTGATGGCGGCAGTTGGTTAATATGTTAGTCTACTGATGGGGCAGTTGGTTAATATGTTAGTCTACTGATGGCGGCAGTTGGTTAATATGTTAGTCTACTGATGGGCAGTTGGTTAATATGTTAGTCTACTGATGGGGCAGTTGGTTAATATGTTAGTCTACTGATGGCGGCAGTTGGTTAATATGTTAGTCTACTGATGGCGGCAGTTGGTTAATATGTTAGTCTACTGATGGGGCAGTTGGTTAATATGTTAGTCTACTGATGGGGCAGTTGGTTAATATGTTAATCTACTGATGGGGCAGTTGGTTAATATGTTAGTGTACTGATGGGGGCAGTTGTTTAATATGTTAGTCTACTGATGGGGCAGTTGGTTAATATGTTAGTCTACTGATGGGGGCAGTTGGTTAATATGTTAGTCTACTGATGGGGCAGTTGGTTAATATGTTAGTCTACTGATGGGGGCAGTTGGTTTATATGTTAGTCTACTGATGGGGGCAGTTGGTTAATATGTTAATCTACTGATGGGGCAGTTGGTTAATATGTTAGTCTATTGATGGCGGCAGTTGGTTAATATGTTAGTCTACTGATGGGGGCAGTTGGTTAATATGTTAGTCTACTGATGGGGGCAGTTGGTTAATATGTTAGTCTACTGATGGGGGCAGTTGGTTAATATGTTAGTCTACTGATGGCGGCAGTTGGTTAATATGTTAGTCTACTGATGCGGCATTTGGTTAATATGTTTTTCTATTGATGGCGGCAGTTGGTTAATATGTTAGTCTACTGATGGGGGCAGTTAGTTAATATGTTAATCTACTGATGGGGGCAGTTGGTTAATATGTTAGTCTACTGATGGGGCAGTTGGTTAATATGTTAGTCTACTGATGGGGCAGTTGGTTAATATGTTAGTCTACTGATGGGGCAGTTGGTTTATATATTAATCTACTGATGGGGGCAGTTGGTTAATATATTAATCTACTGATGGGGGCAGTTGGTTAATATGTTAGTCTACTGATGGGGAAAGTTGGTTAATATGTTCGTCTACTGATGGGGGCAGTTGGTTAATATGTTAGTCTACTGATGGGGCAGTTTGTAAATATGTTAGTCTACTGATGGGGGCAGTTGGTTAATATGTTAGTCTACTGATGGGGCAGTTGGTTAATATGTTAGTCTACTGATGGGGAAGTTGGTTAATATGTTAGTCTACTGATGGGGGCAGTTGGTTAATATGTTAGTCTACTGATGGGGCAGTTGGTTAATATGTTAGTCTACTGATGGGGGCAGTTGGTTAATATGTTAGTCTACTGATGGGGGCAGTTGGTTAATATGTTAGTCTACTGATGGGGCAGTTGGTTAATATGTTAGTCTACTGATGGGGCAGTTGGTTAATATGTTAGTCTACTGATGGGGCAGTTGGTTAATATGTTAGTGTACTGATGGGGCAGTTGGTTAATATGTTAGTCTACTGATGGGGCAGTTGGTTAATATGTTAGTCTACTGATGGGGGCAGTTGGTTAATATGTTAGTCTACTGATGGGGCAGTTGGTTAATATGTTAGTCTACTGATGGGGGCAGTTGGTTAATATGTTAGTCTACTGATGGGGGCAGTTGGTTAATATGTTAGTCTACTGATGGGGGCAGTTAGTTAATATGTTAATCTACTGATGGGGGCAGTTGGTTAATACGTTAGTCTACTGATGGGGCAGTTGGTTAATATGTTAGTCTACTGATGGGGCAGTTGGTTAATATGTTAGTCTACTGATGGGGCAGTTGGTTTATATATTAATCTACTGATGGGGGCAGTTGGTTAATATGTTAGTCTACTGATGGGGAAAGTTGGTTAATATGTTCGTCTACTGATGGGGGCAGTAGGTTAATATGTTAGTCTACTGATGGGGCAGTTGGTTAATATGTTAGTCTACTGATGGGGGCAGTTGGTTTATATGTTAGTCTACTGATGGGGGCAGTTGGTTAATATGTTAATCTACTGATGGGGCAGTTGGTTAATATGTTAGTCTACTGATGGGGCATTTGGTTAATATGTTAGTCTACTGATGGGGGAAGTTGGTTAATATGTTAGTCTACTGATGGGGCAGTTGGTTAATATGTTAGTCTACTGATGGGGGCAGTTGGTTAATATGTTAGTCTACTGATGGGGCAGTTGGTTAATATGTTAGTCTACTGATGGGGCAGTTGGTTAATATGTTAGTCTACTGATGGGGGCAGTTGGTTAATATGTTAGTCTACTGATGGGGCAGTTGGTTAATATGTTAGTCTACTGATGGGAGCAGTTGGTTTATATGTTAGTCTACTGATGGGGGCAGTTGGTTAATATGTTAATCTACTGATGGGGCAGTTGGTTAATATGTTAGTCTACTGATGGGGCAGTTGGTTAATATGTTAGTCTACTGATGGGGGCAGTTGGTTTATATGTTAGTCTACTGATGGGGCAGTTGATTTATATGTTAGTCTACTGATGGGGCAGTTGGTTTATATGTTAGTCTACTGATGGGGGCAGTTGGTTAATATGTTAGTCTACTGATGGGGGCAGTTGGTTAATATGTTAGTCTACTGATGGCGGCAGTTGGTTAATATGTTAGTCTACTGATGGGCAGTTGGTTAATATGTTAGTCTACTGATGGGGCAGTTGGTTAATATGTTAGTCTACTGATGGCGGCAGTTGGTTAATATGTTAGTCTACTGATGGCGGCAGTTGGTTAATATGTTAGTCTACTGATGGGGCAGTTGGTTAATATGTTAGTCTACTGATGGGGCAGTTGGTTAATATGTTAATCTACTGATGGGGCAGTTGGTTAATATGTTAGTCTACTGATGGGGCAGTTGTTTAATATGTTAGTCTACTGATGGGGCATTTGGTTAATATGTTAGTCTACTGATGGGGGCAGTTGGTTAATATGTTAGTCTACTGATGGGGCAGTTGGTTAATATGTTAGTCTACTGATGGGGGCAGTTGGTTTATATGTTAGTCTACTGATGGGGGCAGTTGGTTAATATGTTAATCTACTGATGGGGCAGTTGGTTAATATGTTAGTCTATTGATGGCGGCAGTTGGTTAATATGTTAGTCTACTGATGGGGGCAGTTGGTTAATATGTTAGTCTACTGATGGGGCAGTTGGTTAATATGTTAGTCTACTGATGGGGGCAGTTGGTTAATATGTTAGTCTACTGATGGCGGCAGTTGGTTAATATGTTAGTCTACTGATGGGGCATTTGGTTAATATGTTTTTCTATTGATGGCGGCAGTTGGTTAATATGTTAGTCTACTGATGGGGGCAGTTAGTTAATATGTTAATCTACTGATGGGGGCAGTTGGTTAATACGTTAGTCTACTGATGGGGCAGTTGGTTAATATGTTAGTCTACTGATGGGGCAGTTGGTTAATATGTTAGTCTACTGATGGGGCAGTTGGTTTATATATTAATCTACTGATGGGGGCAGTTGGTTAATATATTAATTTTCTGATGGGGGCAGTTGGTTAATATGTTAGTCTACTGATGGGGAAAGTTGGTTAATATGTTCGTCTACTGATGGGGGCAGTAGGTTAATATGTTAGTCTACTGATGGGGCAGTTGGTTAATATGTTAGTCTACTGATGGGGGCAGTTGGTTTATATGTTAGTCTACTGATGGGGGCAGTTGGTTAATATGTTAATCTACTGATGGGGCAGTTGGTTAATATGTTAGTCTACTGATGGGGCATTTGGTTAATATGTTAGTCTACTGATAGCGGAAGTTGGTTAATATGTTAGTCTACTGATGGGGGCAGTTGGTTAATATGTTAGTCTACTGATGGGGGCAGTTGGTTAATATGTTAGTCTACTGATGGGGCAGTTGGTTAATATGTTAGTCTACTGATGGGGCAGTTGGTTAATATGTTAGTCTACTGATGGGGGCAGTTGGTTAATATGTTAGTCTACTGATGGGGCAGTTGGTTAATATGTTAGTCTACTGATGGGGGCAGTTGGTTTATATGTTAGTCTACTGATGGGGGCAGTTGGTTAATATGTTAATCTACTGATGGGGCAGTTGGTTAATATGTTAGTCTACTGATGGGGCAGTTGGTTAATATGTTAGTCTACTGATGGGGGCAGTTGGTTTATATGTTAGTCTACTGATGGTGCAGTTGGTTTATATGTTAGTCTACTGATGGGGCAGTTGGTTTATATGTTAGTCTACTGATGGGGGCAGTTGGTTAATATGTTAGTCTACTGATGGGGGCAGTTGGTTAATATGTTAGTCTACTGATGGGGGCAGTTTGTTAATTTGTTAGTCTACTGATGGGGCAGTTAGTTTATATGTTAGTCTACTGATGGGGGAAGTTGGTTAATATGTTAGTCTACTGATGGGGCAGTTGGTTTATATGTTAGTCTACTGATGGGGCAGTTGGTTAATATGTTAGTCTACTGATGGGGGCAGTTGGTTAATATGTTAGTCTACTGATGGGGGCAGTTGGTTAATATGTTAGTCTACTGATGGGGGCAGTTGGTTAATATGTTAGTCTTTTGATGGGGGCAGTTGGTTTATATGTTAGTCTACTGATGGGGGCCGTTGGTTAATATGTTAGTCTACTGATCGGGCAGTTGGTTAATATGTTAGTCTACTTATGCGGGCAGTTGGTTAATATGTTAGTCTACTGATGGGGGCAGTTGGTTAATATGTTAGTCTACTGATGGGGGCAGTTGGTTTATATGTTAGTCTACTGATGGGGGCAGTTGGTTTATATGTTAGTCTACTGATGGGGGCAGTTGGTTAATATGTTAGTGTACTGATGGGGGCAGTTGGTTAATATGTTAGTCTACTGATGGGGGCAGTTGGTTAATATGTTAGTCTACTGATGGGGGCAGTTGGTTAATATGTTAGTCTACTGATGGGGGCAGTTGGTTAATATATTAGTCTACTGATGGGGGCAGTTGGTTAATATGTTAGTCTTTTGATGGGGGCAGTTGGTTTATATGTTAGTCTACTGATGGGGGCCGTTGGTTAATATGTTAGTCTACTGATGGGGCAGTTGGTTAATATGTTAGTCTACTGATGGGGTAAGTTGGTTAATATGTTAGTCTACTGATGGGGCAGTTGGTTAATATGTTAGTCTACTGATGGGGCAGTTGGTTAATATGTTAGTCTACTGATGGGGCAGTTGGTTAATATGTTAGTCTACTGATGGGGTAAGTTGGTTAATATGTTAGTCTACTGATGGGGCAGTTGGTTAATATGTTAGTCTACTGATGGGTTAAGTTGGTTAATATGTTAGTCTACTGATGGGGGCAGTTGGTTAATATGTTAGTCTACTGATGGGGGCAGTTGGTTAATATGTTAGTCTACTGATGGGGCAGTTGGTTAATATGTTAGTCTACTGATGGGGCAGTTTGTTAATATGTTAGTCTACTGATGGGGCAGTTGGTTAATTTGTTAGTCTACTGATGGGGGCAGTTGGTTAATATGTTAGTCTACTGATGGGGGCAGTTGGTTTATATGTTAGTCTACTGATGGGGTAAGTTGGTTAATATGTTAGTCTACTGATGGGGGCAGTTGGTTAATATCTTAGTCTACTGATGGGGGCAGTTGGTTAATATCTTAGTCTACTGATGGGGGCAGTTGGTTAATATGTTAGTCTACTGATGGGGAAGTTGGTTAATATGTTAGTCTACTGATGGGGGCAGTTGTTTTATATGTTAGTCTACTGATGGGGGCAGTTGGTTTATATGTTAGTCTACTGATGGGGCAGTTGGTTAATATGTTAGTCTACTGATGGGGGAAGTTGGTTAATATGTTAGTCTACTGATGGGGGCAGTTGGTTTATATGTTAGTCTACTGATGGTGGAAGTTGGTTAATATATTAGTCTACTGATGGGGGCAGTTGGTTAATATGTTAGTCTTTTGATGGGGGCAGTTGGTTTATATGTTAGTCTACTGATGGGGGCCGTTGGTTAATATGTTAGTCTACTGATGGGGCAGTTGGTTAATATGTTAGTCTACTGATGGGGTAAGTTGGTTAATATGTTAGTCTACTGATGGGGCAGTTGGTTAATATGTTAGTCTACTGATGGGGCAGTTGGTTAATATGTTAGTCTACTGATGGGGCAGTTGGTTAATATGTTAGTCTACTGATGGGGTAAGTTGGTTAATATGTTAGTCTACTGATGGGGCAGTTGGTTAATATGTTAGTCTACTGATGGGTTAAGTTGGTTAATATGTTAGTCTACTGATGGGGGCAGTTGGTTAATATGTTAGTCTACTGATGGGGGCAGTTGGTTAATATGTTAGTCTACTGATGGGGCAGTTGGTTAATATGTTAGTCTACTGATGGGGCAGTTTGTTAATATGTTAGTCTACTGATGGGGCAGTTGGTTAATTTGTTAGTCTACTGATGGGGGCAGTTGGTTAATATGTTAGTCTACTGATGGGGGCAGTTGGTTTATATGTTAGTCTACTGATGGGGTAAGTTGGTTAATATGTTAGTCTACTGATGGGGGCAGTTGGTTAATATCTTAGTCTACTGATGGGGGCAGTTGGTTAATATGTTAGTCTACTGATGGGGCAGTTGGTTAATATGTTAGTCTACTGATGGGGAAGTTGGTTAATATGTTAGTCTACTGATGGGGGCAGTTGTTTTATATGTTAGTCTACTGAATGGGGGCAGTTGGTTTATATGTTAGTCTACTGATGGGGCAGTTGGTTAATATGTTAGTCTACTGATGGGGGAAGTTGGTTAATATGTTAGTCTACTGATGGGGGCAGTTGGTTTATATGTTAGTCTACTGATGGTGGAAGTTGGTTAATATATTAGTCTACTGATGGGGGAAGTTGGTTAATATGTTAGTCTACTGATGGGGGCAGTTGGTTTATATGTTTGTCTACTGATCAAATCAAATCAAATCAAATTTATTTTTATATAGCCCTTCGTACATCAGCTGATATTCTCAAAGTGCTGTACAGAAACCCAGCCTAAAACCCCAAACAGCAAGCAAAGCATGTGAAAGAAGCACGGTGGCTAGGAAAAACTCCCTAGGAAAAACTCCCTAGAAAGGCCAAAAACCTAGGAAGAAACCTAGAGAGGAACCAGGCTATGAGGGGTGGCCAGTCCTCTTCTGGCTGTGCAGGGTGGATATTATAACAGAACATGGTCAAAATGTTAAAATGTTAAAATGTTCATAAATGACCAGCATGGTCAAATAATAATAATCATAGTAGTTGTCGAGGGTGCAACAAGCACGTCCGGTGAACAGGTCAGGGTTCCATAGCCGCAGGCAGAACAGTTGAAACTGGAGCAGCAGCACGGCCAGGTGGACTGGGGACAGCAAGGAGTCATCATACCAGGTAGTCCTGAGGCATGGTCCTAGGGCTCAGGTCCTCCGAGAGAAAGACAGAAAGAGAGAAAGAGAGAATTAGAGAGAGCATATTTAAATATACACAGGACACTGTGTGGGGGCAGTTGGTTTATATGTTAGTCTACTGATGGGGCAGTTGGTTAATATGTTAGTCTACTGATGGGGGCAGTTGGTTTATATGTTAGTCTACTGATGGGGGCAGTTGGTTTATATGTTAGTCTACTGATGGGGGCAGTTGGTTTATATGTTAGTCTACTGAAATTGTCAGTTGGTGACTATTTGTAGGAATACCTTTTGAGCTGACCTGACAAAATATGCCATTTGTTGTTGGGTTAATGATCACAGTTGTATAAAAATAAGCCTTGTCTTTGGTGTTATGATCACGATTACACATAGATTTTGTGTTGGTGTTTATTGGAACTTTTTTTTACTTTACCATCTCAGTTTTAGAAGACTGCAATCAGACCCGACGCATCAGTTGGAAGGATATTTGATTTCCAGAGGCGGGCGCATTTTTTAAATGGTTGTAATAGTAAAGACCATAGGCAGCTCGGGAGTTTCAAGTTTGGGGAAGTTTACAATTTATCCTACCATTTCTACTTATCTGCATGCCAGTTATGAATATTTATATATGCACATTTTCGTGGAACAGTTTCATTTCAATTAGTTTTTCCAAATCATTATCATGTGGTTAATCATACAAATCTGAAGTAAAATCAAAAAGTAAAAATTAAACTATGGCAAGAGCACAAGCCTCTGCCATTTGGACACGTTGATACACTGTGTTCTATTGGCGGCTACAGACATGAGCATAGAACTCAGAGATAGCCTATAGACCAATGCAGCAGTAGGCCTATTACTTCCATCCTCAACTAAGTCAAATACATAGGCCTAAAGCCGACAAAATAAAAACAGTAGAAAATATCCTGATGAAAATGCAGGTTCTTTCAATCACATTCATCTCTCTTCTCCACCTGTCTGCCTCCCTTTCTATCTGTTTTGACTTGAGCTATTGCTAGTGAAGTTCGACATTTGTATCAAATGATCAGTGTCGGGCCCGATCCTGTTGCTAATGAACCTGCAGGATTGTATCAAGTCGTCTATTTCCTGCCCTCGACGTTTCATGCACCAGTGGGTTTGGGATAGAAAGCTGCTTTTTTAATGACGTTTCCTCTGGATATATGGGATCACCAGATCATTATATTTTGCTCGTTCACATCTTGTCTGGTGATTATCGAGGCCATGAGTGTTGGAAAGATTTTTCAAATACTGAGGAACTATCATTTGCAATGAATGTTTAAAAAAACAGACTTTGTTGAGTTGTGTGAGGCGAAGAAAAAATACGTGCTCTACGTTAGCGAGTTTAAGACAATCAGAAACAAGACACTGACAAACGGGCACTTTCCTACATAGCATGCATTCTGGAGACGCACCATATTTTCACACCTCCCTCCCCTTATTCCTGTCTCAATATTTTCAATTCTACTCAAGATTCATGATCTTCACACATATTTTAGACGCTTGTCACTGACAGCCGCAAATCAACCAGCTAGACCAATTGCCACGTACACTACCCAAATTACAGGCTTCCCACACTTGTGATTTGAAACAATCCACAGCAATTTTTTAAATAGAAGCAAATGATCCTATGTGGCTAAATCATGCTCCTTGGTGAAGTATTCTGAAGTATTTTATTTAGACAGGAGTAATTATATAATTTTGGCTCAACATCAATTTAATTCAGGGCAATCCGTCATCCTAACAGTGCAATGTGACCCCGCCAACTTTCCTTTCCAACTCGTAAAAGGCTGAAACCAGATATCTGTTTATAATGATCCGAGCGAGCGAAACAGCGCCGCTCTATATGTAGCCCCTGTATCTGATGCTGTCTGGTCAGAGATAGAATGACATGACATACTCTTTCAGTCCAGACAGCGTCAGATACATTGTCTACACATACTGACACAGATAGGAGGCGCTGTTTTCTCGTTCTGATGCTTTAACTGAGATCGATTTGTCTTTCTGTCGCCGCGCCTCTCCGTCAAATAAATAATCAATATTTCAGTATTTTATTTGGAAGGGAAAGGAGGTAAGTAAGGGTGGACCAGGCCCCCTGGACTGCTTGCATGAGACATTAAAGGGAATGCCACCCTGGTCATTATCTGTCATCCCTTATTATCCACAAGATGGTTCATTCTGGATATACAGGATATGCAAATTCTCCGAACAAATGGAGAAGTAATTAACATATTTTCTGTTTTCAGCTTTCTTTTTGGAGCTATAAATTGGTATGTTTGTGGTATTTTCAAAAACGTTTATTATTTTATTATCCTGTCATCACAGGAAATGGATTGTGAGGTTACAGGTATCTGTGATTATGTAAACCTTGCTTTTATTCTGTTTATGGAATGTTAATAGTATTTTGTTAATGGATATAAAAAAATAACATAAATAAATTCATGTAGATGAGACATTTAGAAAATATCCTATAAACATGCTTTAAGTTCTGTGTTTAAATCAAATCAAATGTTATTGGTCACCAACACATATTTAGCAGATAATATTGCAGGTGTAGCGAAATGCTTGTGTTGTAGGCTACAGTGTGAAGGAGTCAAATAACAACTTAATGGATAATCAATATTATCGATTGTCCTCTGAGCATATAACTCATGAAGTGGATACTTCCTAAAAGTTCCCCACAAAGTTCCTACATTACATGGAGCTAATCAAACTGCTGTATTCATTTGGAAGACAAGTAACATAGTTCATACCTCATATTGAGGCACATTATATAACAAATGGACAAGGGAAGGGAACCAGTAATGGTAGCATCCCTCAACAGAAAATACTTGTTGGATTGGATTACTCTCAGAATGATGCTATGCATGACAACAACTCACCATTTTAAATCTCAGTTGTGCACCCATCTCTCTCTCTCTCTCGCTCTCTCGCTCTCTCTTTTTTCTCTCTTCTCTCTCTAGCTTGGCAGCCTCTAAAGAAGCCGCAGCTCGAAAAGCTGCCTCCCCAATGCCTCCCTCGGAGTTCTTGGACAAACTCATGGGCAAAGTTTCGGGTTACGATGCAAGAATCAGACCTAATTTCAAAGGTAGGAGTAGCCACCAAGACACAGTGGGATAAAACAGGAATGTAGCCAAGCACAACCAGAAATAACATATTCCAGTCAGGATCGTAAAGAGAGGACAGTGTAGTTAAACAATGAAATCTATATAATATGAATATATATTATACCTTTATTTTACTATTGATTTTGGCTTTAGCAAATAATTCTGATTAAAATGTGTAGGTTCTTTGAATACATTTTTCAAGTGAGGTCATTTTCACACATTAAACAGAACACTTATAGTATTAACAATTTTTTTCTAAACATTTTAACACTTTTTGCACCTTAAACACTTCACACTTTTAAACCTTAAAATATTGAATTAAGCTGTTACGATATTCACAAATCCTCAATATATTTACAGGATGTGGCTACAATGAAATGGAGTCATGTTATTATTTTATTGTTTAAGGCTGGCTACATTCCTGTAAAAATATCACAACCGTCTCAATATCCTGAATGTCTGTTTGGTGGTATACTGTAGGCAGTGTGTTGCTAAACATGTTTCCATAACGTTAAAAGTGACCTTTCCCTATATGGAAGCACCCCATAAAGATACATGTCAGAGGTTTCCTTATTGAACTATGGTCAGCAATACAGCTACGTTATGATGACTCAGTCCGAGCTATGATGTTCAGTGGTAGAGCACCGTTGTGGCAACCCACCAAATTTATGTTGGAGTGTTTGAAAGAACTCTTCATCATTTTGATGAGAGTTCCTCTATTTTATAATATTTTCTGCTCTAGTATTAATACTACAATTAATTATCAGTACATCCTTATCTGAGGTGGTATAATTTACATATTATTTCACCTTATGGTATATATATATATTCTTTGTTGTTGTTGAATATTTCACTCACAATTTCGTAATTGTGGGGGTCTATAATAATAAGACAAAAATATGAATCCAATGTTCTGCATGAGAAACCCCTCTCACAAACAACCCGTTTCCATACCATACACTGAGATGGTTTCTGAAGACATTTGAAGGAATTTGATTCTGATTATCTATCTAACATACATGCTTTGATACTTTGCAAATATTTCACGTTAACTAACTACAATGGGACTACTACTCCGTGTCCATGTTTAACGTGTAACATGATGTTTTGGCCCATAAATTGCAGTGCCTTTTACAGGTATATTAAATGTGATTTCCATGAGTATGACATCTCAGTATATGAAGTACTGAATCCAGGAGTGTTTGCTGTGACTAAGCATGAATTATTAAGCCTGCTAGAGTTGCAAAATCACATCTACATCTACAGTTAGACTACATAACATCTTTTCACAATACTCACTTCGCTCACAATGTTCACTGCAACAACAACCAAAAAAAAACGCTTTTTCTTTGCTGTGTAAACTGTTTTATGTTCAGAGGCTTTGTATGAATGTATTGAATGTTATTTTATGAGCCGACGTCTCAATTCACAATGATAACATCATGACAGATTGTATGATGTGCTAGTCTTGTCTCAGCTAAACCTACTATATCCCAGTTACTTTGATATATGAAACTAGAGTCTTGTGTGTATTGTGATCCACTGCTGTAATATAAGCCTCCATCACAGTTATAGTACACTGCCCAGAGAAAGTGCTCACTACAGGATCAGCTCAGCCTCAGTGGGCTTATCAAGAGCACTAATACAAGAAGCACAATAGCAGTTTTCATGCTGGTGAGTCTAAATAGGGTCGGATATTCAAACTCAAATGAAGGCTAACAGTGTTCTAATGTAACATGTCTTTGCATATTAGAGAAAATACATTACTTTACGTAATGTATAATGTTAATCATATGACTAGTGTGTGGCGAGAGGCCTATTGTCATGGGATGGAACAATGTGAGATAGATTCAGAGGTTAGTCATGGCTGTCAGGTCAACGCTGTATTGTAGTGTGAGTGGTAGATTCACTCATTCAAGCAGTCCTTCTCCCATCCCTGCCAGCCACACACATTAATCCCATTCATGAAATAAACAGGCCGGCAGGTCATTTCTTAATAATGAACGTCTGTACAAAGACTAAGAAACGTCTTCAGTCAGAGCTCCGAGAATGATGGGGGGTTGATTACAGTAAACACAGTGGAACTTTAGAACTGTTAATATATTCTATAGAATTAGAATGGTAAAGATATCCTTTATATAATTAGAATGGTAAAGATATCCGTTATACAATTAGAATGGTAAAGATATCCTTTATACAATTAGAATGGTAAAGATATCCTTTATACAATTAGAATGGTAAAGATATCCTTTATACAATTAGAATGGTAAAGATATCCTTTATACAATTAGAATGGTAAAGATATCCTTTATACAATTAGAATGGTAAAGATATCCTTTATACAATTAGAATGGTAAAGATATCCTTTATACAATTAGAATGGTAAAGATATCCTTTATACAATTAGAATGGTAAAGATATCCTTTATACAATTAGAATGGTAAAGATATCCTTTATATAATTAGAATGGTAAAGATATCCTTTATACAATTAGAATGGTAAAGATATCCTTTATATAATTAGAACTTAAAAAATATTGTTTATAGAATTGTAGAACTGCAAAGGCATTCTTTAGAACACTAGAATGTTAGAACCTTAGAAGACATTCTTTAGAACATTAGAATGTTAGAACGTTAGAAGGCATTCTTTAGAGCATTAGAATGTTAGAACGTTAGAAGGCATTCTTTAGAGCATTAGAATGTTAGAACGTTAGAAGGCATTCTTTGGAACATTAGAATGTTAGAACGTTAGAAGGCATTCTTTAGAACATTAGAATGTTAGAACGTTAAAAGGTGTTCTTTAAAATATTAGAATGTTAGAAGGTTAAAAGGCATTCTTTTGAACATTAGAACGTTAAAAGGCATTCTTTAGAAGATTACAATGTTTGAACTGCTGAGGCATTCTTTAGATCATTAGAATGTTAGATTGCTAGAAGACGTTCTTTGGAACATTAGAATTTTAGAACGTTAGAAGACATTCTTTAGAAAGTTATTATGTTAGAACGTTAGAAGGCATTCTTTAGAACATTAGAACGTTAGAACTGCTAAGGCATTCTCTGTAGGTCTAACAAAGGAGCACACCTCCTCAATCTACCACCATCTCTACTAATGTGGTGGCACAGCAACAGTGAAAAACAGGGAGAGAATAGCAGAGAATTGCCTGAAGCTTCGAATGTGCCGGCATGAGAGGAAATTACACTGATCATGACTGGGACTCACTGTGGGGAACCCTTCTAATTGATTTAGCAGGTTCTCTATTGGAATGGAGAAAAGGAAATATCCTTCTGACACATTTGGGATCTCCCATGTATGGTCTACGAGTTTCTTTTTAAAATGTAATTCATTTCAATTTAACGTTCATTCTCCAGCAACGACTAAAAAGGTTAAGGTAGTCTTGACTGATTATTTACCCTGCTAGCTTTCCCCTCGCACCTCTGATGAGCTATAGGCAGGGTGACTGGTGTAATCTAGGGACCCACTCTGCCTGCACTGCAGTGATGAACAGTGGTGGGGGGTACAGCTGTGACTTCAGTCTCCTCTTCAACCTTGTCCCTCCTCATCAGTCACAGTGAGGAGCAGCTTGGCCGACAACCATGAGGCTGTGCAGATTCCACCAAAATACACATCACCACCCCAGCCTGTCAGTCAGTCAGTCATCACCCCACCCTGGGTTGTTGCTGCTGCTTCTGATGCCTGTCAGACAGTCAGACAGTCAGTCAGACAGCCAGTCAGACAGCCAGTCACAGACAGCCAGTCAGACAGCCAGTCAGTCAGTCAGTCAGTCAGTCAGTCAGTCATCACCCCACCCTGGGTTGTTTCTGCTGCTTCTGATGCCTGTCAGACAGTCAGACAGTCAGTCAGAAAGCCAGTCAGACAGCCAGTCAGAAAGCAAGTCAGACTGTCAGTCAGACAGCCAGTCAGTCAGTCAGTCAGACAACCAGACAGCCAGACAGTCAGTCAGAAAGCCAGTCAGACAGCCAGTCAGAAAGCCAGTCAGTCAGCCAGACAGTCAGACAGCCAGTCAGTCAGGCAGTCAGTCAGTCAGTCAGTCAGTCAGTCAGTCAGTCAGTCAGTCACTTAATCCTCTCTGCTCTCTCCTTACTCTCGCTTCCTTTTTAAAGCCTGCCATGTCACATCACAGTGATGATCAGTGTAACCAAACGCTTTCACAATGAACTAGCTGTGTCACTTTGCTTCTGAATTAGTTTTGCGAGACAAGTGAACATCTGTAAATATACAGTCCTTGCTGCCGTGTATTTACTGTTTCTGGCTTCTGGCTTATTTTTCCCTATGCATGGATGTGTCTTTCACCTGTTATGTATCTCTCCCTCTCCCTCTCCCTCTCTCTCGCTCCACCTCTCTTTCTGTTCTACCTCTTCTTCTTCTCCTTCTCTTTTTGTTTCAACCTACCTGACTGGGGAGATGAAATATTATTAGCTGGTGGAGCTTGACGTTCATTTGGTGTTATCAGCACTTGTTTAATGGGTAGCTAATAGGATTAATGGAATACCCTAATGAGAGAGGGGGGAGGGGGCCGTGTTCAGATGCTGCTGTGTTCATATACACATAACAACAGGGAACCACCCGGACTGATCTGCTGACTACTTCAGGAACATTAAAGGAATGGGGTTCAGTAAAGAACACAACCTTAAACAGAGTTAATATAACACACACACACACACACACACACACACACACACACACACACACACACACACACCAATCACTAACTACATTTCTTTCTGACGTTGAAACTTCAGTCTGCCTTCTTCTTAAAACAATTTAATTATTTTTGTTAATCTGCTATGTTTGATGAATGAGGATACATTCAGCCACTCCGGATGCTCGACTCTTGGATCAGGACATTTGGACCGACGTACCATACTGAACTGGGAGTAGATGTTTGATATCATTTCAGGACTGAATCTCCCTGAGTTATAACAGAAGTATTGATCATGTTTCAAAGTCTAGGGAGAGGCAAAATCGCAAGGACACAGCAGACTATTGAATGGATGATGTAGTAGTCAGCCCACTGTTGGAGGATAGGACAGGACAGGATAGGACAGGATAAGACAGGACAGGATAGGACAGGATAAGACAGGACAGGATAAGACAGGACAGGATAGGACAGGACAGGATAAGACAGGATAGGACAGGATAGGACAGGATAAGACAGGACAGGATAGGACAGGATAAGACAGGATAAGACAGGACAGGATAGGACAGGATAAGACAGGACAGGATAGGACAGGATAAGACAGGACAGGATAGGACAGGACAGGATAAGACAGGATAGGACAGGATAAGACAGGACAGGATAAGACAGGACAGGATAGGACAGGATAAGACAGGATAGGACAGGACAGGATAAGACAGGATAAGACAGGACAGGATAAGACAGGACAGGATAGGACAGGATAGGACAGGATAAGACAGGATAGGACAGGATAGGACAGGATGGGACAGGACAGGATAGGACAGGATAAGACAGGACAGGACACCATTCACACCAAGATGGTTGTAGTATCCAACCATCCGTTACTGTAATACTTAGTACAAATCTGTTCCTAGTATACATCTACAGTACATGTAAACATAGGAGAAATACCTTTTCAAAGAAATAAACAGTAGCCTTATTCTATTTATTTTAATGAGACAATATCAAGGCCATGTATTTATTAAAACCCTATTATTGGGAGTTTGCCCTTGATGTTGTTATTCAGCATGATATCAAGCATTAACACTCTTTAATTTAATGAATGGCATGTGAGAATGGTTGGATTATTGAATCGGATGCTGCATCTCTCTATCTGGTCACTGAAGCTTCTCTAATATTACTGCGAGGAGAAGAGGAGAGAAGATGGTGTCATGAAGGCTACTGTCACTTCCTGTCATTTGGGTCATTTCATTTCTGATACTGGGAAGTGGGAAAACGGTGACCACACTTGAGTGTGACATTAAAGTTGCCATATAATTGTTTACTCTGACAAGATAATTCATCCCCCCCAAGCGACTGTTTTTATTTTTCATGCTAGGCGGTTTTAACTGTCGCCTTTCGAGATTTGTCCTTTTGTGAAACGGTGCGTGAGTGAGACGCTACCAGGCCCAGATGGATTCATTCTAAAAATGCGAATGTACATTCTTATAGCTGATTATTCACTCTTTTTTAATGTTGCACAAAGCCTTTTATATGCTGTACCTCTTCGTAATATATGGAGAATTGATTTTACACACTGCTAGTTATTTGCCAGTATGAGAATGCAAGCTTTGAACAAAGAAAACAGTCAAAGCTCTGGTTTAATGTTTGGATCAGGTTTTCAGATCTCAAATACAGGATAAGCTCAGGCTTAGGTTGACACAGAGGGATTGCCTTGCATGCAGAGTGTAAAAACAAGAGGAAAAATAATCCTCACTAGATCCAGCCAGATTATAGAGTTTGAATCACCTGTCTACAGCAGTTCATGGTCATGCAGAATACTTTCCATCTATCTTAAAGAACGATTTCCTTTTCTCCTGACGTTGATAGATTACAATATCCCCACAAAGACTTCAGCTCTATGTAGGAGCCATCTCTCATCAATGACACTTGCCACGTATAGGAAAGTAGGCAGGCTGCATGCCGCCTGGTTTACAAATTCAATGCGCCTCCGGAGCAAAAATAGGACATTTATCAACACACAATCTTTGTTGAGAAAATACATTTACTATGTGCCTAAGAATAATAATTTATCTGTGTCGACAGGAGATAGTAATTAGGAACGGACTGGCAGTATTTCAAATGAGCAGCAAATGTCGTCTGGGAAGGAGCAACCTTTCTGTTGAACTAATTAAGATCTTCTGAATTTTGGCAGGAAATGATGGAAATGTGCTGTATGTTTGTGTTAATGTATGTGTTATGTACAGTACCTTATCATTAACAGCCTTTGGATGTAAAAGGTGAGATTGAACAGGTTGAAATATTATTATCAGGTATTTGGTGTTATCGTTTGCATGCCTTATTTATTTTACACACTTACCAAATAAGTGCAATCAATAATGGGACTAATTCTTCTATCTTTAATTGTAATTAACTGGTTTGTTGTGCTGGATTGGTGAAGCGCCAACCAGGTTTGAAATGATGCATGGCCAGCTTCAGTCATGGCAATTTATTAAAAAAAAGGTAATTTCTGTAACGACTGGAAAAGGCCCAGGTACTGTAAAACAATGAACTGCTCACGTCTGTGTGTGAGACTTTGTGTTTTATATAACTTTTCTATATCACTTCGTCCACTAAGTACACTTCCTGTTCCTGTTCTCTTGTGTTGCACCAATTTTGCTGCTCAGTTGCAGGGGTCCCCCCGAGTGGAAGAGGTAAAAATATAATTTTTTTAGATTAACAAAATCTAAAAAAATAAGATTTTTATATCCCATTTATTAGAAAATAAGTTTGAATCACTTACCAGTTGCTTGATAAGAAAATGTAAGCATTTAAGCATTTAAAGCCAAATGATGCAAGTAGATCTAAGCGAAGCCAGTTTGACATGTAGTCTATGCATCTTTCCTTTGTCTGATGTTTTTCATCTTAGTGCATTTTGCTAACCTCACCTTCTGCCTCCCGTGAAGAACTATGCCTTGCACCCCTCCTCTACCCCTCCGCTCATCTCTGCATCGCCTCCTCTCCTGCCCGACCCGCTATGACGTTCTCCAACACAAACTCGTGCATCCCTCCTTCCTGCTATTGCCTTCAGTATTTTGGCCACCACAATATTTCCTTCCTTTCCCTGCCGCACACTTACCTGTATAAGTTCTGAAGTGTTGGCAAGTTGTGATACTAGATGTGTTTTTTTATTGTTGTTTTCCGCATTGAGAAAAACAATATGAGTACTTGCTGTTAGAATATGTTGTGTTTTAATCATGATCTTTTTTTTTTTATTAGACCCACAAGGCCCCAAAACAGAAGCTTCTCACAAGAAAGGTACTTTCTTTTTAATCATCACGGAATAAAGTATGCAAGTCTCAACGCCACTCAGGCAATCTTCATGTTTAAAGCCATAAAAAAACAAAATGTAAAAAAAATATAAAAAAAACAAGCACATTTAAGGTGTAATCTTAAATGGGATATATGTGTTTACTGTTAATGCATAATGTTGTGAGGGGTATCAGGCTGCTGATAGTATATCGTCAAATTTGTCTTTAAAGAGATTATTGTCGAACAGCTGGCAATTAAGAATTCGGCTCAAAACATTAGTCCAATGTCAACAATATTTCAAACTGTTTTGTTTGTAATTTATGTCGACGTGGTCTCTTCTGTCTTTTTGCTAATTGTTGTTCTGGACGGTAAAGTGTGAATACAATTTTGAAAGATGCACAGAAAATGTTTCCTTTGGGTAAAAACATGCTTTTTACAGTTGGTAAGCTTTGATGTCAAAGTTTTATGATACATCACAGGAGGTTGGTGGCACCTTAATTAGGGAGGACGGGCTCGTGGTAATGGCTGGAGCAGAATCAGTGGTATGGTATCAAGTACATCAAACACATGGTTTCAATGCTTTCCATGTGTTTGATGCCATTCCATTTGTTCTGTTTCAGCCATTATTATGAGCCATCCTCCCCTCAGCAGTCTCCTCTGTGATACATGTTTATTATATTCTGATGTAGAGAGGAGTGGAGATATTATCCTGTTGGGATGATTCTGATGTGGAGATATTATCCTGTTGGGATGATTCTGATGTGGAGATATTATCCTGTTGGGATGATTCTGATGTGGAGATATTATCCTGTTGGGATGATTCTGATGTGGAGATATTATCCTGTTGGGATGATTCTGATGTGGAGATATTATCCTGTTGGGATGATTCTGATGTGGAGATATTATCCTGTTGGGATGATTCTGATGTGGAGATATTATCCTGTTGGGATGATTATAATTAAGGAATAGCTGGTGCTACAGATCACTCCATTCATTTTCAGCCTAAAATACCTCAATGGCTACTTGACCTGATTTCCTCCTAACAGGAGATGACCTGCTATACATGACAGGGATTATTAGTAACCTGTCTGCCTTTTGGCTGAAACATGGCATCTGTATTGTAATTAGAATGAATTAGAGAGATTGTTGCTGGGGTTGAAAAGGAACAATCATGGAACGCATTCATTTCCTTTTTTTAAATTGAAATGAATCTCTCTATATATATAACAACGACTGTATTTAAACATAATTAAACATAATCATATTGTGTTGTTGCAACTTGCTAAATGAGATGATTGTATGAATATGGGAAATTGTAAAATGGCTGTATCCATTATTCATTCTTTTAAATACACAATAGGGACAGCATTACTGGAAGCTGAATGGTTTTGATCAACAAAATGTGGCGTGTGTGTGTGTGTGTGTGTGTGTGTGTGTGTGTGTGTGTGTGTGTGTGTGTGTGTGTGTGTGTGTGTGTGTGTGTGTGTGTGTGTGTGTGTGTGAGAGAGAGAGAGAGAGAGAGAGAGAGAGATTATATTATAGTCAGTGCAGTACTTAAAGCAGTATTTATCAGAGCGGATGACTGGGTCCAGATTTCAGTCATTCATTTCAGCTGATCTCCTCTCCTGCTATAGACACCAACTAAGTTGTGATTTTATCCATACCTAACTATGGATTTAATACACTGTTTACACATTTCTAAATTCTATACTTGAACTTGAACATATTTGATTTGTTTAACACTTTCTTGGTTACTACATGATTCCATATTTGTTATTTGATGTCTTCACTATTATTTTACAATCTATAGAAGAAAAAAAAATATATATATGTATATATATATATAAAACCCTTGAATGAGTAGGTGTGTCCAAACTTTTGACCGGTACTGTATGTGAAAGTAATTGAGATATTTGAAATAGTATTTGAACCCAGGTCTGGTAGGTATAGCCTACAGTTAATTGCTGCTTTTTGACATGGAAATTATTAGAAATAGAAAACAGATTGATACTGTTGCATAGAGGGCACTGGTCCCTGTCTGGTTAGTATGTGACGTCACCAGTATTAAAATCCATTATTTTGTAATTTTGTATTTAAAAAAAATCTTTATTTAACTAGACAGGTCAGTTATTAAGAACAAATTCTTATTTACAATGACGGCCTACTCCGGTCAAACCCGGACGACGCTGGGCCAATTGTGCGCCGCCCTATGGGACTCCCAATCACGGCCGGATGTGATACAGCCTGGATTCAAACCAGGGACTGTAGTGACTCCTCTTGCACTGAGATTCAGTGCCTTTAGACCGCTGCGCTACTCAGGAGCCCCTAACCAGTTCAATATCTCCAGTCCACTAGTCTAATATCAGCTGGAATGATTGACCGGCCACAGCTTCATTGGATTTTCCCTCTCAACAGAGTGCTTCCTGTACTCAGTTGATTGCTTCAGCCGATGACTGATACAGCGGTGCTCAGTATCATGGTACCCCTAACCTCCCCCACACTCTTGTTTTCACTCTCAAGATGATTAAAACACTAAGCAAAGAGCGAACATCACAACGTCTGCTAAAATCATTGACTGATCCATTTTATTCCTTCCGTCACACTCCCTACCAGCTCCATGCGGTATACCTCTCTCTTGGTATGCATCCCAAATGGCACCCTAATCCCTATATAGTGCACTACTTCTGACCAGAGTCCTATGGGCATTTTGATGGGTCAAAAGTAGTGCACTATATAGGGAATAGGGTGCCATTTGGAATGTAGCCCATCCCTCTCTCTCTCTCTCTCTCTCTCTCTCTATCTCTCTCTCTCCCTCTCTCTCTCTCTCCCTCTCTCTCTCTCTCTCTCTCTCTCTCACTCTCTCGCTCTCTCTCTGTCTCTCTCTCCATCTCTTTCTCTCTTGCTCTCTCTTTGTCTCTCTCTCTCTCTCTCTCTCTCTCTCTCTCTCTCTCTCTCTCTGTCAATCTTTTTGTCTCTCTCTCTCTCTCTCTCTCTCTCTCTCTCTCGTCAATCTTTTTGTCTCACTCTCTCTTTGTCTCTCTATCCCTCTCCGTCTCTTTTTTTTCTCTCTCTGTCTCTCTGTAATCCACTGGAATAATGCCCTCGTCAACTGTTCTGCGTTCAGTATCCCGAGCCACGGCCCGGCTATTGATTAATGTCTTTCTGTAGTCACACTCCTCCAAGGCTGTCATGTCCTCCCATATGTCACAGCTAACCCAGGGCCCT